>NW_025737642.1:0-11281 GCF_021292245.1 Micropterus dolomieu
TGGCAATTTCCCCGTAGCCCTTTCCAGCCTTGTGGAGGTGTACAATTTTGTCTCTAGTGTCTTTGGACAGCTCTTTGGTCTTGGCCATGTTAGTAGTTGGATTCTTACTGATTGTATGGGGTGGACAGGTGTCTTTATGCAGCTAACGACCTCAAACAGGTGCATCTAATTTAGGATAATAAATGGAGTGGAGGTGGACATTTTGAAGGCAGACTAACAGGTCTTTGAGAGTCAGAATTCTAGCTGATAGACAGGTGTTCAAATACTTATTTGCAGCTGTATCATACAATAGTTAAAAATTCATACATTGTGATTTCTGGATTTTTTTTGTAGATTATGTCTCTCACAGTGGACATGCACCTACGATGACAATTTTAGACCCCTCCATGATTTCTAAGTGGGAGAACTTGCAAAATAGCAGGGTGTTCAAATACTTATTTTCCTCACTATATATATATATATATACACACATACATACACACACACACACACCCACCCACCCCGGTCATTCCCGGACACAGGAAGTTTTGCGGTTTTCATTCCAGGGCGCCCAGTACCAATACAACCGCCTGCCCTTCGGTTACTCCCTGGCCCCGCTGCGGCGGTCTGTCATCAGGGTCCTATTTTACCAGGGTGGGGTGCGCTCGGCGCAGCTACTGGGTCTGTCCAGGCGGCTGCTACTGTGGGCGCGCACTCACCATCAGAGCAGAATACATCCCTGGCGTGCTGAACAGAGGGGCGGACATCATGTCGAGGGGAGGCCCTGGTGGCCCAGATCTGGCTCCGGTTCGGCAGGGCAGATCTGGATCTGTTTGCCAACAAGGAGAATGCTCAGTGCGCCCTTTGGTTTTCACTGAGCCCGCGGGACGGCCCCCCGCTGGGATTGGACGCCTTCGCTCACCCCCTTTGACCTCCCTGGCTGCTGTATGCCTTCCTGCCGGTGCGGCGGATCCCGCGCCTCCTGGATCGCCTGCAGTTTTCATCCTTGGTGGGGATTCTGGTGGCCCCGGAGTGCACCAGCGCATCCTTGTTTCCCTGTCTCCAGCGGCTGCTGGCGGGGCAGTCGTGGAAACTCCGCTGGAGGGGGAGGGCAACCTGAGAGAGGGGAACTCTCTCAGGTGGGCGGTACAATCAGGAGGTACCCGCTCCTCGACCAGCGTCTCTGGGTCTGGCCACCGAGAGGCGACGCCTGGAGGGCTTAGAGTCGAGAGGCACCTCCACTCAGTCCTCTTACTGTACTAAGTGGTTGGCTTTCCAGCGCTGGGTCTGGACCAGGGGACGGATCCGGTCGCCTGTACACTGCCGGCGGTGCTTTCGTTCCTCCAGCCGCTCATGGACAGGGGGCTGGCGTTCAGTACGGTTAAAACCTACACTGCTGCCATTTCCTCCTGTCAAGAGGGCTTCGGGGACAGAACTGTGCTCTCCCACCCCCTGGTGAAGTGCTTCCTTAGAGGGGTGCGAAGGCGCAGGCCGGTGACGCAGCCTGTTGCCCCACAGTGGGATTTGGCGCTGGTTTTACGCGCATTAACCCAAGCCCCGTTTGAATCTTTGGTGACAGCGGACCCGAGATTCCTTTCGGCTAAGGTCGCCTTGCTACTGGCTCTGACATCGGCCAAGAGGGTCGGCGATCTGGCTGCCCTCTCTGTGGCTCCGTCGTGGATTCAGGGCGACGGCAGCTTGGCTATCCTGCGTACTAACCCGGCGTTCATGCCTAAAAGCATTACGAGCTCCTTTCGGTCGCGGGTCATCACCCTCTCTGGTTTTTTCCTCCCCCCGATGGGTTGGCGGAGGACGCCACATCCTACCTCCTCTGCCCGGTGCGAGCGCTGTCCTGCTATGTGGCGCGCATGGCTGCCTGGCGCCGTTCGCAGCATCTATTTATGCACTACAGGGAGCGAACTACAAGGGACTTCCTCTATCGGCGCAGCGCCTGTCTCACTGGCTGTGCGATGCCATTTCCCAAGCTTACGTGTCTGCCAGGGAGTCTCCCCCGGATGGCATCAGAGCGCACTCCACAAGAGGCGTCTCCTCCTCAGTGGCGTTGCACGGTGGGATGACAGCGGAGGACATTCTGCATGGCAGCCTTCGTTTCTGCCTGCGGGATGTCTCCCGTCTCGCTGACTCACTCAGTACTGAGTGGTTGCTGTCGTGACCCCGCCTGCGTCTGTACAGCTGCGGGCCCCCCCACCCACTTTCCCGACTTATGCATGGGTCGCCCTGTTGCCTCATTCCCACCATCTGGCTTGCACGCTGCTCCTCGATCCCAGCCCTCCCTTCTTTTTGGACCAAGTCCCGCCTTTCCTTACCCTTCAGTTTGTTGTAACGGGTTGTTGAAATACTGCCCATTCCTGTACGGCCAATAGCCCCGGGACCCACCAGTTGCATTACTGCTCTTGGACAGGTTGGTATTTGTAAAATATTTGAAGTAGGCTATGTAGCTAATACATTTACTCTACCTAAATAATGAATTATTGTCTTGGAACTGTGGAAATGTCTCTGTATTTTTGTAACTATTTCTTAGCACAACCCTGGGGCGAGCTCACCTGTAGGCATGTCTTAAGCAATCGGCGACAGAGTTTGTATTATTTGTGTAAGGGGAGACAAAAGTTCTGCACTGCAGGTTTAAGTCTGCATGTTCTCCCGGTGGGTTTCCCTCTCATATTCACAAACACATGCAAATTGATTTGTGACTCTACACTGCCAAGCAGAATTGTGAATATTTTGACCAGATTCTTTCTCTGCCTCTCACTCAGTGTATGCTGGGATGGACTCCAGACTATCCTCAGCATCCTTGAGATTACATTTTTACAATACACAGTATTAACCAAGTGTTTATTTACATGTCCGGTAAATACATACACTATTCAATTCAATAACTGTAAGAGACTATTCTGTAGAATACAGCCAGAAGGACCAAAATCTTTCTCACATTGAAATGCAATTATTAGCATTTACAGTAAATCAAAGCAAGCATTCAGTCAGTGAAATTTATTAAAGTGAGGCATCCGCTGATGCAGGTGGAAACAAGCATTAGTTAGATAAGTAACTGACACTAGCTGTATATAAAGCACTAGTGCAAATATGTGATCTTTAATTTTTTACGATATGGTATCAACTTCTTGGTTTCTTGAACAATAGTAAACTTCTTTCATTTAAGTTATTATTTCCCGCATCTTCTAGCTCTAGTTCATCTGTTTTTAAATTATAGCAGATTTTTTAATAAAAAATGCACAAAATCACAAAAACGATTTGTAATTAATTATCAGCCGATACTTTACAATTGATAGAAGCATCTTGTTCATTATTGTGATGGCTTCTCAGTTGTGTTTTAAGTAAGTTGTGTATGCCCAACAATGATTAATCTATTTTTACTGTCTATCTATTCCAATGAAAAGTTATTGTAACAATAGTTAAAGAGCGGATTTATAGATTTTTTATGCGGTCACTATGCATCATAATGTGTACTTGCTATACAACCACATAAAAGCCAATTTGTGTCACTATACTGTACATAGAATAACCATAAAGGCACAAATGTGGTCCACACATGTACATGAATGCATAGGTTTTGAGCTATGCAAATTCTCGTGTTGTTCTTTAGTTTGTCTCCTCAGCACAAACATGAGCTGCAGTCTGAATGTTGCAGCTAGGAGTGCTATAGTATGAAACAAGAGAAAGCTGAGCCCTTCTGTTTGGGTTCACTTCTGCTCAAAACAACCATGGCGGACCAGTCTGACGAAGTTCTAACTGAATATGTCACTTCGTCAACTCTTCATCCACACCGAAATGCTACTGAAAATGCTCTGATTAGCTTTTTTTTGCCCCCTGAGTACTGACTTTCGTTACCTCCACTGGTGCATAAGAATGTTTATCAGTGTCAGGTGTTTGTTCAGGCTGAGTCACGTGCTGTCATTTGCGTCCATCTACTTGTATGGACTATTTTTGGGGCCTTAAAACAGTTTCACCTGGTGTGTTAGGGAGCACTCAGTGAGCATCTCAGCTCACTTTTACTTTCCCTCTTTTCCACATCATAGTATGAAAACTTTATCTCTCCATAAAAAAGAGAATCTTATGTGCCAAACTTATGTGGGCACAGTTAGATTATCCCCTTAACTGTTCCTGTGCTTTATGATATAATGAGGAGTGTAAGAAGTTTCCATAAGATCTACAGAGCTACTCTGACCCAGTTGGCTCTTCTTCAAAGAATTTTCTCTGCCATTACTCAATGCACATAAAAGAGGTGTCTCAATAAAATGTCTTTTAACTTAGTTATTGGTAAACAGGGCATAAATTCTCTTTATAAAGATCTTTATATACATATGGTCTATACAGTCTATATGGTGTATCCAATGTTGGCTTTTAACATTGCCTTAACTTGACTTTTACTATGTAAAAGATGGTAGAGTTTAGACATGGGCCTGTTACCGGTTTCAAGGTATGCCGCAAAATGAAAAAGTCAAGGTTTCAAAACCACTAAAATTGTCAGTTATCCCGTTGCTGCGGTACCAGCTGTTTTTGTATCTCTCGTCAAAGACGGAAAGTGCAGGAATCCCGCAGGTGCAGCGTAGAAAGTAACGACTTCTCCCACTCTGGTTGGTGCGAGCTGTCAGTCACTTGTGTGTATGGCAAAAGGAGGGGAACCCCTGAACCTTTTCCCCCTCAAAAAAACAAAACTGAGGCAGCAGGACATATTTGATATCCCATCTAAGGGAGCACTACCTGTCACTCTTCGCTCAATTCCATGTAACACTATCTTCAAAATAAATTTTTTTGCAACAAGCTATGACGGTAAGCGTGTTTAGCACTGGTGAAACAAATACTAATGGTTTGCTCCCGAGGCAGATAACATGGCAATTAACTATCTAACATCCACTAGTTTCAACCCTCACGTTACTTCACAGAGTGGGGGCACTCACACAAGAGCAGAGTACTCTTTCTGCAATTTAACACAATAATTAAATTTAGCTGTTATCACGCCTATACTTTGGTTTAAGTCTCCCACCATTGTGTACATCTGTAAAAAAAAAAAAAAAAAAAAAAAAAAAAAAAATCACAATATTAAAAAAAAAGTAAAAACCAACAACTGCTGGCTCTGGTGTCTTTTCCACTGTTTTTTGTAGTACGAAGAGAGACCGTACAACAGACGTGTGTGTGCGTGTGTACGTGTTTGAGAGTGCTCTCTCTCTCTCTCCTTATGTGCATCAACACTGAAATAACAATCAATTTTATAGCGTTATTTAATATTATTCTTAGCAGCAGTAAAATTTGTTGTAACTTAACAATAAAAATTATTGTGGTTAATGGAAAAAAGTTTATGTTTTTTGAACAGAAAATAAAAATAATACATTTAGAGCAGTGATCACAATACGGCGATATCGTGATATTTTTGCTTAAGGTTATCATACAATCGAATTTTCCTACTGGCCCATGCCTAGTAAAGGTTACAGAAGAACACCAGAATTTAACACAAAGGTACTTTAGAGAAGGAGTTTTAACATATTTCAAACATGCTGATTTAGTAGGAAAAAACCCTACTAAACTGCATAGCTAAACTTACTTACACTACCTGTGTGCATTTGTGCAGTTTGTGTGCACATATTTGAATGATATGAATGAATCAAAATAAATGGGTGGAGGGATTAACTAGGGGAAAGTATTTATGTTCTCATCTCATGATCGCCTACACAACTGCACATTTAAAATTTATGTTTCGAATGAATACGGTCCAGTGTGATATAACTTGACTGACCCTGGTGAATATATGGACAAGAAGGATTAGACTAGACCAGAGACAATATTCTTATTCCAAAAAGGACAATCTCTATCATTACTGTCACCTGGCAGTCTAATGGGAGGGTAGCAGTACACTCTACAGTAGTTGTCTGTCCATATAACAGTGCTGCCAGTAAGATTTTTACATCTGAAGTCTAATAATAGCAGAGGTAGCAGACTGGTCTCAAAGGAAACAAAGTGACAAGCAGGTCAGCAAGGTGGGTACAGGTGCAGCAGCACTTCTCTTCCACAGTTGCCACTGATGCACTGTGTGCAGACAGCTCAAATGAGCAAATGTGGCGTGTTTTTTTACCAAGTCAAACCATGCACTCACACACATACGCACACACACAAGGACACGAGCTCACCTTTCCCTGTACACAAAATAAATGTGTGAATTATTTCCTACATCTGGCAACAGCTGATCTTTTATTCCATTACATCTCAGACATCAGCCCACTGTGTGTCTGTGAGTGGGCCGGCACGGGGGCAGAGAGCATATTGGCCCAGGAAAAGAGCCTACTCCCAAAGGTGGCAGGGTAGCTCAGCAGAGATGAACTGTCATTATTTCCTCCTTAAATTAGTCCAGTTTCGGTAAATGAGGATAAAAAAAAAGATTCAATCAGAAAAAAATGAGAAAAATTTAAGTCCAGTGGAGGAGATAATGTTGAGTGGGAGATGACACAGACGGAAAAACAAGAAAATTGTTTTCTACATGACCATGAGATAAATATGGAGAAATATAAGGACAGCGAGAGAAAGAAGGAGAGAGGGGTGATGATGACAATGAGGACAGGACAGACTATATAAGACAGATGAGCTGTTTGCTGCTGCATTTGTAATATTAGCAAATCTGATATCTATAATCTGCTTTCTGCACATTTAACATAGAAAATATCCTGACAAAGGGCTCCACTCCAAAAAAAAAAAAATATTGGCATGGGGCACTGGGCAGGAAGATTAAATGATCTCGACTCCTTCTCTTGTTGTGTTTCTTCAGCTCGATGTCTCTCCCTGCCTATTTCACTATATTTCATTGTCATATTGACACAGGGAACACTGGGTCGCCTGTCTTCCACAGAGAAAATCTATAGACAACCCCCCTGCAAAATATGACAGTCTAACTGCAGTCATTGAACATCTGCCAGGAATGAGTAAACAGAGAGATGTGAGGCAGCAACTACGGGTTGATGCTTAGACAGATGTTTTCAGTAATACCATTAGATAATCCTTTAACTCCCTGAAAAACAAGATCATTACTGCTATTTCTGTGAGTGTATCGCATCTATTTGTCATGGCATTTATTCAAAAAGCCTGAGCCATGGGTCATTATAGAAAAGCCTACAGCTTTATCAAGATAGAGCCCCGAACTGCACAGCATAGCAGAGCATGTTTAAAAGAGCTGCAATCCAATTTACTGAACAAAACAAAATGATGATATGGCAACAGATATTACAAGTGACTGCTGTTGAGCTGATATTGCTTTATGATGTGAAAACTCAGGGCTAGGCCTACTACCAGGAAGAGATCTAATCTATTAAAAAAAACAGAAACAGAAAACTAAATCTAGTTTGACACAGTGGTTATCAGATCTGTGGGGTATAAAGACAGGAATCAGGATAAGGGACCCGAGATGCCAGATAATGGAGGTATTAAGTGCAATTGTGCATCTACAAGAATAGAACACTAAAGCTTCCTTGAAGCTGCTGTTGCTGGCTGAAAAAAAATTAATTCTGGCCCACTGTTTTGGTTTTGGCTCTGATACTGGGGTTTTTGGACGCCGCTGCCAGGTGTTATCAGCTAAAAAGCTCTAAAAACCCATAGTGCGCTACCAGTCCAAACAGCAGAGATATAAAGTTAGAGACTATGTGAACATGGTGGAGATTTAGCAGCTAAATAGACTTATATTACACTCAGGTAAAAAAAAAAGGAGAGTGAATATTAGACTTAAATGCATCAGGTGGCCAGAAACACTACACAAAATGAATGATAATGTTGCTCCGTATCTGCTTGATGTCCAAATTGGCAACTGTATGTGAGCAAGTTTGATGTATCATCTTTACAAGTTTATAATATGTACATGGTTGTGTTTACAGCTTCTTTCCCAAAAGAAACCAGTTATCGAAGGTTTAAGAGTTTGAAAAAGTAACACTAATCTGCTTCATCAGGATTGTATGGGTTTGATCAAAATGATGATACTGCTGATAAAATAAACAAACCCACCAATTGTCATGTGACATAACCTTTATCCAACTGAAACCAGCAGGCTCAGACTAGAAATCTGGCAATGCCAGGCCACTGCCATGGCTGAATTTTG
Source organism: Micropterus dolomieu (assembly GCF_021292245.1). Taxonomy (NCBI): domain Eukaryota; kingdom Metazoa; phylum Chordata; class Actinopteri; order Centrarchiformes; family Centrarchidae; genus Micropterus; species Micropterus dolomieu. The sequence goes on from NW_025737642.1 coordinate 8,090, forward strand.
TTCCCTGCAGCGTGAAAAGAGCAAAATCATAAATACAGAAATCTCTAATGAGAAGTAATCAAAATGACCTTTTGCAGAAAACTGTGTATTCATGTGGGACACCATTACTCACAGTATTAAAAAATTTATCAGGTATGATTCCAGATGAGCCTGAAGTGTAAATTTACTACCAAGATCAAGCCCAATAAAAATGATTTACATGCCTCATCTGCTCACTGCAGTTTGAAAAACAATATTTATCAAACACAGTACATCACTGCCTTTTTAACCAAAATCCTCATAAAATAAAAGTCAACTCTGAAAAATAAATATTAAAACCTTTTCTTGTAGCGACTGATGATCACTAATCCCTCTTTCATTTATCCCTAAGGCTTCCCTCTATCGTCTGACACTCTGCTCCACTCATTTCAGTCTCTCTTCTTTCTTCATTTTCTCAAGCTTTTTGACTCATTTCCTCTATTCTTATGTCATACTTCCTCTGAGCTGCCGTCTATCATTACAGCTCTCACCTAATTTTTGGAAACACCAACGCATTATGATTTTTCACAATCCTTGATGAATCGAGTTGGGTCTCAGTGATTTGAATTGTCCTTCATTTTTCCTCTTAGGGAAAGGACATTCTCATATTAGCGGCTGTTCTCTCTCCGCTTTTCTTAATAGGCAGTGTAGTTGCATTTATCCGCAATAATCCCTCTGTGCTAGTTATATTGTCTTTCCCAATACTCCATTATGTTTACTTGGCTACTTTCATTTTAGTTTGTTAACGTTTGTAGAAAACTATGAACAAAATGGGTCAAAATATGACATAACACAGAAGTTCTATTTCATTTTGGAGAATGAAACCTGGCTGTCTTTTTCTATTTTTTGCTGTTTTTACTCTTTCCAACTTGTGGATTGTGCAGCCCTAATTTGTGTCCTTCAACTGCCCAAGCAATGTCAGTGTAGTTACTGTGAAAGGACATTTTAAAAGCATATGTAATATTCTTCCAATACATTCTTTCCAGGCTGTGCATAATATTACATGGTTCTCTGTGAGTGCAATTACATTGACATGTCCCTGGGACTGTGCCATCCGAAACGAGAGCGATTATGGCTGGTCTGAGTGGTTGTGTTGGAGACAGAACAGAGGGGAAAAGAGGGACTGTAACCTCCAGCACTAAGAATTGCTTATCTCCTCTACACACTGCTGAGAAGAGGGAAAAAGTGTTTATATAATTACTACATAAATTAGGAGTATTCAGTCTAAGATAACACTGGTAGTCTCTTCACAGGTGGTATGAGCAACTACTGTCTTTACCCAAGTGCTCCTATTACTATCTATACATTTCATTTGGAAGGATAGAAATTAAGAATAACACTTACAACTTCCATCTGGCTTGCCCAGTCTTGTCCAAGTTACAGCCAAAGTGACCTTTTTTCCATCTTACTATATATCTAGAGGGAATCAATTGTATTTTCATGACAGCTCAGGCAATTTCCAAGGTGTTATCTGCCAAGATATCGTATTACACAGTGTCAGCACCTATCAGGATTTCCAGTGTGCCTGGACATGATGTACCCCTAGATGAGATGTGATTAGCAAATATAGAACTGGCTGGTTTCCTGATGGTCCTCCAGGCCTTTGTCTGCGAGCTGCACGGGGACATAGGTGTGGTTGACTCACTTTACACTCTCCCGTACCACTACCTGGCACTATAATCAAATTCACCTGAGAAAGCATCAGTGTCATGTCATTGCCAGGAGGTGACCAGCACCTGCTCCGACAAAACCACCTGGGGTTCAAGCATGCATGCATGTATGTAATCAATCAGGAGGTAACACAGAGACCCAGCAAAACCTGACTGATATTGAGATTTCTACAGGGTTGCAGGTGGTCACTGATGATGAGATTTTGTTGAAATTCATCATATGCTTCAGGTTGTAAGGGTGTACCTGGCAGGGGAGAAAATGAGGCAGCACATGGTTCTACGTGTGAGCTGGGGGCTCATATATGAACATCTTATATATGAGGCTCTTATATAACTGAAGAGCAGATAGAAGTTCGAGTCGGCATAGAGACACAACCATGGTGTGCACATACGCACAAAAACACACGCATAAGCACATCCATATATGCTGGCACACAGACACATTCACTCATGTTCAGATCTGTTGCTACAGCTGTGCTGTGGGCGCCGTGAGGACTGTGACAATATGAGGGTAAGAAGGCGTTGGAGGCTCCTACCAGGCTCCTTACTAATGGTAGAGTTGACATTCACCCTGGGAGGCAGTGGGCTGTGTCTGCTGCTCCCACAGAAATGATTCAACCCGCCATGTGGAATACAGAGGAACCTATTCTGATGGATGAAGACGGCTACGTGAAGGACCAGTAGATATCTGGGGGCTGTGTGAGTATACTATACCTTAATTTACCAACACAGTGGATCTGACATGACTGTTACTTGAGCGTTCTAGGGCCTGTGTTGACAGTTATCTAGGATAGTACATAATAGAGAGAGACAGGAAACAGGTACAGTGTGTCAGTGGGATCACCAAGTGATCGTATTCCATCACGTTTTGTTGAATCATACACAACTCCTCCAGAAGGCTCGAATGAGTTTCTCAGAATCAACTGCCTCCACACCAGCTCCCCACTGATCAGACTTGACTGAATTCTGCTTTTGTTCTGGCAGTCATGTTACTGCTGGTAACACATTTTTCAGACGTTTGTCTTTACACTATTTATTTTTATTTTTCACTATCTCAGAGGTACATACAGAGTGTTAAACACCTACATTACAAAAAGTCTGCCAGTCATGATAATCTGCAAACACTTTGATATACAGTGAGGAAAATAAGTATTTGAACACCCTGCTATTTTGCAAGTTCTCCCACTTAGAAATCATGGAGGGGTCTGAAATTGTCATTGTAGGTGCATGTCCACTGTGAGAGACATAATCTAAAAAAGAAAAATCCAGAAATCACAATGTATGATTTTTTAACTATTTATTTGTATGATACAGCTGCAAATAAGTATTTGAACACCTGAGAAAATCAATGTTAATATTTGGTACAGTAGCCTTTGTTTGCAATTACAGAGGTCAAACGTTTCCTGTAGTTTTTCACCAGGTTTGCACACACTGCAGGAGGGATTTTGGCCCACTCCTCCACACAGATCTTCTCTAGATCAGTCAGGTTTCTGGGCTGTCGCTG
>NW_025737643.1:0-765 GCF_021292245.1 Micropterus dolomieu
GGGCCACTGCCACTCTTGCCCAGTTAGTGTCGTTCATTTGCGTTGATGTGAAAGCTGCTTCACTGTGGTGCAGACCAAACCATTGCAGCGAGAACAAAAGGGTGGTCTAGTGTAGTGAAGCAAACAAACCAGCCGCAGGATTTTATTATAGCAATCTATAATATATAATCTGTCAATCAGAAAATCTGTGTAAGAAGCAATCCCATAATTGATCTGTATAAGCCATGTATATACTGTATATATGCAAATCATTTGGTAACCATGTGTGCATATCAGTGTGCATTTTCCACAAATACAATGTCAAAAGCAGTTAAAAAAAACTTTGGCAGTTCATTAAAGTCAGTCTGTTAAAAACTGTGTCACAGCGATCCCACAGTAATAAGCCCCGAATCATTTCTGTACAAGACGCCTCCTCTTGGTCCTGTCTCCACGTCATTATTCAAAACATGCCTTAATAATGCTTATAATCAGTTCTTCAATCATCAATACACATTAGAAGTATAATACCATTCACAGAATGCCATTCAGAAAGGTGAGTAGAACAACAAACTCACTGTGATGGATGTTAACATTACTTGTACTTGAGTAAAAAAAAAAATTTGTATAAAAAAATACATCTTTATTATTGTCTCTCTTAAATGAAACATTAGGTACCGTTCTTTTGTTGCATTTTTTTATAGGCCCTTTTCAAACATCAGAATCTGCAATTATCTCGTCAAAAAGAAGCCACTGAATGAACAGTATTTTAAGATAGCTTGCATGAGT
>NW_025737644.1:0-1017 GCF_021292245.1 Micropterus dolomieu
CTTGAATGCACCACAGCTCGCTGCTCCAATGATGGCTCAACATGCAACAGTGTCACTGTGAGCACGTCGTCAGTGGAGCAGCCAAGTGAAGCCGAGACAGGATAGGGCATTCTCCTCTCCACTGCAGCGAGCTGCTGCTGGGAGAATGAGCCGCTGTTCACTGTGATAAAGTGCCACGGGCGCACTGCTGGAAGATTTTGAAGAATTTGGTTGTGTGTTTCAGGAACACACACACTGTCAGTGAGCTAGCAGTGTTCCTGTGGACACTTCGTAAGTGCACGGGGAACGCAGAGTTAGCTTGCATTGCTGCATTGTGTCACCGTCATGGCAGCAGCCCTTCATTCGGCTGCCAGGCAATGTAGGCGACCCGTTACACGGGCTGGACAGCCGGCTAGCAAGGAGGAAGCCCAGGTCCTACTACCATCTCGCTCGGATGCCACCAGGAGAGCGGCATGGAACATGGGCTTCTGTCCCAGTGGTTTGACTGGCGCAGCAAAGACCCGGGCCCTCCCCCTGTCTCTCTCAAACTTAGTAAGGCGAGCAGTGTGAGCTGTAGGTCGGATCATTAGCTTAGCATCGGTGACCCTGAAGTTTTGTGGAGACTGAAGCTGGATGGATGGAGGGGGTTCGGTAGGGAGGAGAATGCTCTTTAGGAATGTACTGTATTTAATCAGTTGAACATTCACAGCATTTTCAGTGTGTACACAGCAGTACATGAAACACAAATAAATGCTGGACACATAACGGAGGGAGGAGGTCTGGTGGTGTGCATCAGCCTCTGTCCCGTCACCCTTTATTTGTTTTTGTTTTTTTAATAAATAATAAGGCTTAGACTTCAAGAATGTAATGTGTTTCTAATAAACAGTTTAACATTCACAAGTATCACCACAGTGTACACACAAGCAGCACCTTAGAACAGTGGCTTCGTGAACACAAGGCTGCAGGGCGAACCCTTAGCCTCGCCCCAGGAGTTAACGTTAGCTCTTTGATGAGAGAAGTTAACTTAGCTCTTTGAGG
>NW_025737645.1:0-2450 GCF_021292245.1 Micropterus dolomieu
GTACAGGGACCCATGTCGGGAGTAGGCCCGGCTAGGTTGGGAGCTGAACTTCATCAGTTACATGGTAAAAATACAACTCAGCCCATCATATAACATTAGATTTACAAGTCACTTTATACATGAACAATGCTAAAGAAATATGGGATATATGTAAATATCCCCTCAAATGTGCACATCCACCTTTTCCATGGTGTCAGTCAGTAGTTTTTCCCCCCAAAAAGCCTGTAGCAAGCAAAGTATAGGCTAAAAGAAATATATTGCACAGAAATATATTGCACAGATTCTACAGAATTAATAATGTATTTTCTTTGGTATTTATTCAAATGGCCTTTGTATGCATTTATTCATTTTAGCTGACGCTTTTGTCCAAAGCAACCTACAATTGACCCTTCGCTAAGCCACAGCCCCCTTAGTTAGTCCAACAAACTGCCGGAGCTGTTAGATTTTTATCACGGCGCTGCCGTTGTCCATTACTGCACAAATATTTACACATTTGTTGGAAAAAGTGATCTCAGAAAGAACCAGAAAGGTTTGCAGTTGCATTGTAGACTTGACGTTTGTATTCAGGCAAACTGACTCAAACGGATGTGAAAAAAATTAAAGATAGAAGCTAAAGCCTACCGATCACACAGTACAAATGAACCACTGCATCCCCCGACGATTGAGACAAAAGACAACGATATTAAGGATCAACACTGTTCCTGTAAAGCTGGGTAGGTCTCATTATTACAATTGTTATAAAGCAACTAGGGGTTAAGTTTCTTGCTCATAGACACATAGGCGGATGTGTCACAGTGGGCAATTGAACCTGGGTCTCTCATACCAAAGGCATCCCTTACCCTCCGCCAGCACCACCCCTATTGGTATGCAATCATGATTGCTGGGTAATATGTGTATATTGTTTCCCAATCTATTTGATCATGTGACAAGAAGACAAGAGTTTTTAAAATACATTTTATGGGTGAAACGCAAAATCTGACAGGCAGATCAGCAGAGCACACCTGCATGCTAGCAGTCATACCATTCAAACATAAAGTTGGTTCAAGTAGACACAGGAAAGAAAGGAATAGGAGGAGAGGGTTGCATAGCTCCCAAAATTGATTGTTTTGGAATTCTTTACTAAGGATATTGTGAGTACAAGTGCTTTTTCTACGGATTTTGTTGGGCCTAAACTTATTTCTGCAGTTCCCCTGTTTAAAATGCTGTTATCATTTCAGGGTTAGGTTGCCATTGAGCACCTGTTTGATTGTGTCTATGTGCTTATAGACATTAAACTGTGTGTGCTATGTAGCTGGCAAAGGTATACAGAAAGGAAAAGGTCTTGATGTTTCTCTCATAGGATGAATGCAAGCAGTGACTGACAAAAAATATAGAATTTATTTCTCTCAGCTGCCCTCAAATTTCCTTTCATAATGATCTGCTAATACAGAGTAGTCTGTTACTGTCATACTGCATGTTAAACAACAACACTGAAGCACTCCTTTGCAATGAATGTATGCTATTTCACTTTTATGCATCCAGACGAAGTTATAATTCAGTCTAAACAAAGCCATGAGTTCAGTGCAAAAGTATTTTTATTCCATTACATTTAACAGATGTCTATAGTTACTGCTCACGTGCAGATTAATATCTTTTTAAAAATGCAATATATTATTTAACAACTTCTCTTACTTTTACTTAATTAAAAGATTATTCATCCTCACAGTGAGGAGGGTTCTTACCTTGTGTCAGGAGAGTCAGCAGAGTTGCCACACAGATCACTTTGTAGAAAGCCATCGCTGCAAGTCCATATCATCAGAAATGCACCTGCTTTAATACCCTTCTCTCTCCCTCCCTCCCTCCCTCCCTCCCTCCCTACCTCCAACACAAGCCCAACTGTCCAGTGACACGCCCAACATCTCACCTGTCACCTGTTTCACAAAACATCAAAAATGTCACATGTATGACCTAAGTACATTTACTAAAGTTCTGTTCTTAAGTATAATATTGAAGTACTTGAGAATTCCCTTTTCACCACCTGTAGTAACTAGTAACGTTTTTAGATTAAGATTTTAAAAACAAACACGATAAACCTTAAAAAATACAATGCATTGTTACAGATTCAACCTTTTTGTCTTAATAATAACAATTATAGCTTTAATACAGCATTTTTCATTACAGGTAAGAAAGTGCTTTTCAACAATCAAAGAAAAATAATATAATAATAAGTATAGCTATGTTAATGTTAGAATACAGCTAGGTTGTAGAAGTTAGCATGCTATTACCAAAAATTTTAAATCCTTAACTACCAACCAGTTTGTCTGCCTTCTCTTTCTGTGGATCTAACACCCCACATAATAGTTAAGTTATGAATATGATTTGGATTGTGATATTAAAGATAAGAATAGGCCCAAATATGTGATGTCACTCTTTGACACTAAGCCTAAATCTTCTATGCTGGCATTTCACTG
>NW_025737646.1:0-84813 GCF_021292245.1 Micropterus dolomieu
GACACTTTTTACCATGTATACAATCATTTGCACGATGATTTATGCTGCGAACACCCAACATATGCACGTATCAGGTAACAATCTTGTGAGAAAACTATTTGAATAGCAAATAGGCTCTGCTGTTGTTAGTGCCCAGGGAGGAGGTGATGTTTTGACAAGAGTCAAAAGGAGTGACAAGTGAAAGCAGCACAAGGAGAAGAAGTAGGAGAAGAAGTCAAGGGGGAGAGAAAGCAAGGCTGGCACCAGCTGGGAGAGAAAAATATAGAGAATGGAAATGTAGGCAGGACAGAGAAGAAGACAGTGAAATGCATGCATTCAGGCATGGGAGCTGTAGAGCAAGAGAGGGGGTGGGAAAGAGAAAAGCAAAAACAAGACTGTGTGCATATGTGAGAAAAAAAAGCGATACAGACAAAGCGGCAGGAAGAGGAAGAAATAGACTTAAAAGACACGACAATGATGAAGAGACAATAAGGGACAAAGAAAAAGAGACAGAGCTGGAGCTCGTTCGCTGTGTTTATAGGTCCCAGATGTCCGGAGGTAATTGTGCAGAGGGATTGCTCTGCAGACATCTGGCTGCTGAAAGCTCAATATTCTTTCACACAGACACACACACTCAAACAAATCCATCTGAAGAGTCCCGCATAATCCCCATTGGATGCATTGCTTAAAGCATGTAACCTGGGTTAATTTAAATCAATTAAGGTTTCCATCTGAAGGTATTCACCAAATGAAGGGAATTCTTCTGAGAGTTCGCCCGATCCTCCCTTAAAATTGACCTCTAAATTGGGAAGTCTAGTCCATTTAAATGTCAAACTTTGATGCTAATTCTGGCTTAGATAAATAGTAATTATATTACACTAGTGTACAATAAAACAGAAAACCAGCAAAGAAAAGAATCAAGCAAACCGTGACTCCACTGTGCCAGACTGCTGAATTGCAACTTTAGGGCTTTTGATTTTGATGTGTTTGTTGGATGTCTGTCTTTGTCAGCTCTGTAAATGAAAAAGTTCCCTTTTCCTCATGGCATCACTTTTGTCTACCGGCAATGGCTCATTGGGATTTGGTTCAAGACGTGGTGGACTGTGTGATGCTGTTGCCATGTGTTCAGTATCTGACTCTCTTGGAAATTTGCACTGATGCCTACAGTCCACCTTGAGGAGCCAGACTGCAGACACTCTTTCTATTCCAATCCATCTTCTTTCAAGTCTGCCAGACCATGTGTGCCTTTGGGAAGGGATGTTGAAATTTGACCGGTAGAACACCTTTGAAACTATCAGAAATGTTTGTATAATGTATTATTGAATTTTGGTTATCGTAGCAACACTGCCGCAACCAAGTCATTCATCCCCTTTGAAAAATTTGGCTGCAGCTGTACTTGAGGCGTCTAGCTGACACATTCTACATGGCTCTTTTGGTTCAACTTGTTCTGCAATTAGCGAATCATAAGTGATGAGCACCATTAGCTGGACCACAACCTGTAATTCTAAAGTTTTAATCAAGGGAAAACAAATTACCACTGTGATTTAACAGAGCGTGTACAGGTTCTCTGATATTACCAGAGCATTCTTAATCATATCTTCTCATCAAGGATGTTGTGGGTAATGCAACTACTTGAATTGTATTATTCATACCACCTCCATCTGATATTAAATGAGACCTTAGATCTCTTCATATTTAAATAACATATTGGAATCCAATAAAACTGCTTTTACTCCTACTACTCTATTTTTGCACAATAGTCTTAAAATAGCTCTTCTTGAATATTTGATACAAACAGAGATTTCTTCTTAGAAACAGTCATTGTGGCATCAGTAACTTTTGAGATACTTAAGAGATATTTAGCCAACACATTTTGATGAGACTTCTAAAAAAAGTAGAATCGTCCCTGCGGGCTGCATTTTAAAACCAATGCCCTGAAGGCAGTAGGTACAAAGTGATACTAGCTACAGGCTTCTAAACATACAACCAGTCTGTTAGGCAGCACAACGCCATGGTAGGCCTCCCAGCCAGCCAAGCTAGAGCAGGTAGCTGCCAGACAATACCAGATGCCTGACAGGAAGTAAAGCCGTACAGGGGCATTCTGGCAGGCAGTTACATATGAATTTAGCCTCCCAGGCAGTCAGGAATACCAGATTGCCTTCAGAGTGCCATATGCCAGACCGAAAGCAAAAATACTGTAGGGACAGGTTATTAAGTTGTCTAATATTTCCTGGCTTTCTATTTCTGCTAAGTGCTGTACTTTAGTGTGGCCTGTAGACTACTATAGCATATCTGCACTCGGATCTTCTGTTTCTTGATAGATAGATAGATAGATAGATAGATATATACTTTATTAATCCCGAGGGAAATTCAAGAATCCAGTAGCATACGAAACATACATACATTAAACATACATTAAACCTATATTAAAATAGAATTAAAATTAACTTATAACACAGTAAAACAGTGCAAAAACAGTAAACAGTGCAAAATGGAGTGCAGATGGAGGTAGAAATTGTTCTTTTGTCTATTGTCCTCCCTGCTATGACTAGGTGCTGTTGTACAGTCTGATGGCCAGGGGGACGAAAGAGTTTTTAAGTCTGCTGGTGGAGCTGGGCTGGGACAGCAGTCTGCCACTGAACACACTCCTCTGCCCGATGAAGGTGTTGTGCAGAGGGTGGTGGGCATTGTCCAGTATGGACAGCAGTTTGTCCAGGGTCCTCCTTTCTGCCACTGTCACCAGAGAGTCCAGCACTGAGCCCACCACTGAGCCAGCTCTCCTCACCAGTCTGTCCAGTCGACCGGTGTCTCTCTTCTTGCTGCTTCCTCCCGAGCAAACTACAGCATAAAAGAGGATGCTGGGCACCACACACTGGTAAAACATGTGCAGCAGTTTTTTGCAGATGTTGAAGGACCCCAGCCTTCTCAGGAAGTACAGACGGCTCAGCCCTTTCCTGTGGAGAGCGTCCATATTTTCTGTCCTGTCCAGCTTGTCATCCAGCTGCAGATATTTGTAAGTCCTGACCACATCGACCCCCTAAATGGACAAAGGTTGGAGATGTGGTTTCTTCCTTCTGAAGTCCACCCCCATCTCCTTGGTCTTGGAGGTGTTCAGCTGCAGATGGTTGGTCCTGCACCACCTCATGAAGTCCTCTACAAGGCTCCTGTACTCCCCCTCCTGTCCATCCTTGATACAGCTAACTATCACAGTATCGTCTGAGTATTTCTGCATGTGGAAAAGCCCGGTGTTATACTGGAAGTCAGATGTGTACAAGGTGAAGAGGACGGGAGAGAGCACAGTCCCCTGTGGTGCTCCGGTGCTGCTGACCACCTTGTCTGATGTGTGGCCCTTCAGTCTGACGTACTGTGGTCTCTCTGTGAGGTAGTCCGTAATCCATGTTACCATCCATATCCACCCTCATGATAAACTCCTACCAGGCATGTGAACGCTTATTTGGACTACAAACATTTCTTGTGCACAAAAATTGGCTTGAAAGATGCATACAATCTATTGTTTAAAAGTGTGTTTGACAAAAAAAACCGACCTTACCAATTTCAACATATGCATAAGATGGCCAGACAAGAATGTCAGTATTGTATAATTCTTCAAAAACCCAGGATTATGTTTAGTGGCATTTTCTTATGTCCAATTCCAGTGATCTTAAAAGTCTCACGTTCTACGATACCTGCGCATTGGCAACCATGGTCTAGTTAAGGTTGGAAAAGATCATGGTTGTGGCAACCTAACTAAAGCCATCTTGGCAACGCTTCCGGGCAGCTATTTCAGACTAACAAGACCAGGCTCCTATGTAAATGAATGGGGAGAGAGCCAGAATTGCACTTTTACTGGTCACCGGGACATAAAAACTACATGAGCAGAATCAGCATTAATATCCAGGGCTCAACGTTAAACTTTTTTGCAACTGGCCCCACCGGGCCAGTGGGTTTGAAACTTACTGGCCTGAATACAATTTTTACTGCCCCTCCTTCCAAAAGTGTTTAATCATTTATTAAATACAGCGGACACGAGTCTATCCCGAAGAACAGGTTGCCATTGTAGCGACCTGTCAATCCCAAGGTAGTCCTGTCCAAAAGCATACGCTGCATGATCGTCTGTTTTCCCCTAAATAGGACCATAATATACTAAATGAACATCATGCTGTGTTGAAGAAGACTTGAAACTAGCGACTGAGACCATAAACTCATTTAAAAGTGTTTACTGAGGTAATAAATCAGCTGAGAAGTAGCAACATTTTACCATTATTTCTAACTGAACTCGCCCCCTGCTGGCCGTCAGAGAGAATGCAGCTTTAAGTTCCGTCTGCATTGTTTCACTTTCGACCCAGAGGTTGCCGCATGTTTGAGATTAGAGAAATAACATTTGACAACCTCTCGTCACGTAACTACAATCCTGGATTGGACATCGGTGCGCGTTAAGAGCTGCAAAACAACTGCAGGATGTTGATTTTAATTTTTTTTTTAAAATACTAATGTTTTAGCACTGGCCTGATCGGGCCGGTGAGTTGCTAGTTCAACTGTCCCGACGTTACGTTTTACTGGCCCCGGGCCATCAGGCCACCGTTATTGTCGAGCCCTGAAATCTGATAAAAATCGCTAAAAGATTTAAAAAGAGTTTTTCCTGACTGATTATACTTCTATTACGCATGCATCACCACTTCCGCGCATGCGCAGTAGAAGTAACACAGTCAGTGGTACCACACGATTGGCTGAAATATGTTTCCTGCTTTTGCTGTTAAAATCAGACGATTGGCTTTCTAGTGGGAGGGGCGGGATAACCGCCGTTACGGGCTTTCCCCATACAGTTGTATTGAGGATGTGATTGAGTGGCATGTCTCCTCTAAATTGTCTCTGCTAAAGCTTGCTAACATTAGCCACCAGAAGCTACTGGTCACGCCAGACCAAGTTAGACTGTAGCAGTAAAACCACTGAGTGTGTTGAACTGAGAAGGGGTGTATTTTATTGCTTATGAACAACATTTTTATCTTAAATTTAGTTTGTAAGCGGAGGAATGTGTTATTTTTCATCCCTCAATAGTTACATAGTATTGCTTTAAGGTTAGACAAAGATCATGGTTTTCGTCTCCCTAGATATAGGGCATATCACTTTCTGCATTGGCGAGGAATGTTGGCACTGGGCTTATAATGAAGTACAGAATTGTCCAATATGAATGCAATTCCCTGGGATACTGGGCTGCCATCAATATATTGAAGACTATGATTAGTGGTAACACCGAGGGCAGTTTTGTTCCCCTCACTTTGTCATTTTCTTGCGACTTAGTTCCTCATACTTAGGATGCAATAAAAGATGTGAGGAAAAGAAAAATGGAAAAGGTTTAAACTATCACATGTCTATCTGCAGAAGCTTCTCTGAAAATGTTCGTATTCTGACTTGATGGCCACATCATTTTTAGCTGAAACTCTGTCAATCTGCTGGCATTTTACTCTTTGTCGCTGGCCTTTTCTGTTCATTGCCGTTTTAAAGTATCTCACTTTGAAAGACTGGACTCAGAGAGACAGCTTCCAGACATCGAGGATTTTAGGGTTGGAGGAGCCATCGCTGCTTGGTGAGCAAAGTGCCTTCGTTCCAGTACTCCCAACCTAATCTGTCTTTCTGTTAATGCATGTCTCAGATTATTTAGATTACATTTACTTAAAATAAAATACTAGAGAGGTCACTTACATATTTCTAAAATATTTAACATACAGATCATGCTACAGTTAAAACAGCAGCTTGTGATGATAATAATGATCTTAATGCTCTGGCTTTAGGTACCTTATTTGCTTTAGTGTACTTTGTCATACAAGGTTTTCACAAAGCCTTTCCTGTGTTGTTCTATCATTCAGTTTCTGTTATGTTAATTTTTGCATTCATGAAAAACAATGTAGTTTTGAGATCCCTGCAGGAAGTTGTGACGCTGGTGCAGCAGGGCAGCTTGTCCCTGAGGAAAGTAGTGGCCTGCCCTGGAAAGTCATATAAAAGAATTTCACAAGAACACACACAGAAGCAAGAAAGAATTAATTACTTTCCATCTTATCTTTGTACTACATTAAGTTGCTGAGATGATATCAGTTTTATTGTAAGTAGCGGAAAACCTACAGTATCTTGTTCTTGATAGAATCCTCGTCTAGGGCAATTCAAGGAGGGGAAAAAAGGAGACTAATGCCTAATTAAGCATACAAAATTGAATCCGCTGTAAAATTGGTAGAAATTCAAAATGAAACAATTTCTACATACAACAAATTCTATTTACTTCCATGTCCAACATTAATAATTCAGGTTCCTGCAACTTTCCTTGCAGCGGAGCCTGTGCGTTCACACATGCACCATCAACACACCACCTCCATCTAACGTACAGAGAGATTACACAGGAAGACACCATACTGAAATATTTAATGTATTCCTCCTTTTTTTTCCTTGTGTCAGAGTTATAGGAAAGGACAAGGAGCTTTAGTTGGCTTTCCCGGGAAGTCGTGACTAAAGGAGGAGGAAACAGTGGAGGAAGACAAATGCTCCCTCCCACCTCTGTATCCCACTGTTCAGCCGAAAGGTACACAGTGTGAATAAGTCTTAAAATGGATTCTACACTGTGGACCTGGGAGCGGTTAAAGTTTGAGTGGAAAAACAAAATTATGTACTTTCTTTGATCTGAGGCACATTTAGCAGGAAAAAACGGATGTCGCCCAAAATGTATTTTTACATTACAGTTGGTTGCTGCTCGCTTGCATGATCAAGCGACCACATCAAAGGAAATACAGAGGGCTACTGGAACCCTTTTTTTCTGTTGGTTGCTGTGTTATGGTCAAAAGCTGTAACATTGGATATCGTCCTAATTTGAAACCTATGAAGTTGGAAAATTAACTCTTACCATCACATAACTTGTGGTTATATGAAGTGATCTGTGACAAAATAGTTTGAAAAGTGGAAAGAAAGTAAGGACATCAGCTTCATCTCTTTTCTGTATTTTATTTTTTTTTTTACATCTTCCTTTACTTTGGTCTCCCCTCCTCTTCAGTCCTCTCCTCGCTCTTGATCAGTGGAGCAGGAAATAGATCCCACGGAAGCAGTGATGTAACTGAGTTATCTAATAGCCAATTGAAAATGGTCCAATTTACATCAAGCACGACTTGATGTAAATGACCTTCTTTATAGCACGCTCACCGCCGTCAAACATCCTGTTAGCGATACACCCGCAATCAGCTTTGCACTTTGCCATGTCACATCGATATGGCTCGCTATGTGAACATGTCTGAGGAGATGCGCGCGCGCGCACACACGCACACACACACATATATGCATGCACAATTCTGACCACTCAGACCAAGGGTTGTGACAAGGTGTCGAGACAGCGCTACTTGGCCAATGGCTCTCGGGTCCTTCGGGGATGACCGGGGAAAAGACTGTCACCAACTTTGTGTGTGTGTGCGTGCATGTGTGTCCTTAACTTGTGTCGCTTTTTAACGACAGTGAGAGACAGTGGCTTGAGGACCATTAGTGATATAACCCTTGGCAGCCATGTAACAACACAAGGTCATTATAAAAAAAATACAGGCCTAATGATAACTGGATGTACAGTAGAAGGAGTGAGGAATGCGGGATAGTAATGAGCTCTTCAAGAGTGTTATTTCACTAGTGCTGGAGCTTTTTCTCCCCCCCGTTCCTTTTCGAAAGCCAGCGATCCTGAGTCATTAGCGGTTCAGCTCCAATGATAGTTCAGTGCAGTTCAGTCTGATCATTTTGATTTAGATGAAAGCGGCATACTGACAGAGGGCTCTTTATTCCCGCTCTTCCTATGTATATGCTCAAAAGAAATGAACCTCTAAAGAAGCTATCTCCACTGTCCTATTTAAATGAATAAAAAAATGAGCAAGGCCAGTTTATTTCCAAAATGTGATTGTGCATTATGAAAGTTTACATTGCATCATCAGTGTTTGGGTTGAGCTAATGGACAAGGAATTCCCCCCCCCTCCATATGGTGGATGGTTGCAGCTGTCGCTGAAGAAAATTAAAAACTTAAGATGCAAGAATTGTGTATGTTAACATAACACTTTAATGGCAGCTAGTTAGTGACAAGCTAACAATATAACTGTATGATGTATTGATATATTTATTAAGAATCGTGGCCATTTCTTGTTCAAAGAGTGTTTTGTTTACATTGATGGAACATAAATTAACTATCCAAGATCACAGGAATGCCATAAGTGCATTCTGTTGCAGAATGGAAAGCTTTTTTGAAACTTAATGCACATAAACTCTTCATCAAACCTGATCGCCCACATGCCTTCCCCTGAGGGTGTCTTACTCTCAGCCCTCCGCTGTACAGCAGATTGTGTGAATCACATGTTAACAGTTCACAGGCCTGAGTCCACACAGTTCACACTTTGTTTCTCCTGCTGACGAAGAGCATGTTTGAAAATCTCTGTTGGGAAGTGACACATCATTGCTATCCTAGCATGGATCCTTCCTGCCAGTGTGTGGCACGCTGGCTGATCTCACACACACTTCCAACGTCACTCAGTATGAACTGATAAGTCACAATTATTGCTCTGCTATAGGGACATGCGTTCTAGAGCGGCACATTTGTCAAATAATCTCAGGTTTCTGAACACATTTTTAAAAGGACTATTGAGTTCAATAGTTTTGCCCCATAAAATTAATTAACCGTTATATTTTTTATGATTTTATAAAGAACTAAATGTCTAGCAGCCTAATGCAGAATGGCATGAACACGTTTAACAAAGCAAGACAATGAAAAAACATATGACATATGAAAAAAGTAGAATAAGTAATGATCTAATTCAACCTAGAGTATATTGTGCATTTTGCGCAAAACATTTTTACCACCCCTAAATCTCTTCAAATTACTTAACAGAAACACAATGTTTTAATACATAACATATTCACAAAAAAACTATATACATATTCACAAGAAACTAAAGGCTAAGATAGTTTGTTTAAGTAGTGACAATTTCTTCCTCATAAACACACCTTTATTCTTTAACTCTGAACCGGAACCTGAAAACCTGTTAGGGCAGCTGGGAAGTGGCCTCTAGCCATTATGGCAGATGGGAAACCACTGAACACTGTTATCTGTGAGGGGTGATCAATACCTGCAACAAAATGTTTACTTCAGCTGGCGCTGAGTTTTCAGGCTCTGAACTAATTTTCCATCCCATTCTGTGTTTTGGGACAAAAACAAAAAATCTTGGAATTACCTCTTCACTAAAGCTCCTGTTGGGTTTCTGCTCCTTTTAGTTAGCTTACTCATCTGTCATGTGTCCATTACAGGCTGCCATAATTTACTAGGATGAAGAGTGCAACGGTAAGGGCAGTACCTGAGATAAGCGTACAAATGGCTATGTAATAACTGTACTGTAAATTATACTAGTCACTAACAAGGATTAATACGTTTTTAAAATAATCATGTTCCCTGTACAATAGTATTAGGGCCACTGTTAGAGAATAAACTGATTTGAAGATGGAAGTCAAGATATTTTAAGACTTTAATATGACTTAAAGGTTGTTGGAGAAAGTGATTTGTAAAGCAACCTTTTGCTTGGTATACTGTGACTTTATTCTCATAATATAATACATTTGCTTGTAATATTATGACTGTACTCTCACAATATCAGACATTTATATCTTTTCTCTGTAAATATTACAGCATTTCCCCCTAATTACAACTTTATTCTGAAATAATATAGCTTCTCTTCTCAAAATATTGCGAGTTATACAAAAGAAAATGCCATTTTTTTACTTGAAATATAAAAACAAATCTTGACATTTCCATGACTTCTTTGCTTGGAAAACTAATATTGCTTTTTCAGGTAAAACTTGTGTTGTATTCCTGAAATAGTGTGATTTTTCTGTTCGAAACATGACTTCTTTCAAATTTTTTTGTAAATTTTTGACAAAATACTATTATTTACAGTTTTGTCGCTAACCATGGCCCTGTCATCCATGAATACAGCAAAATACATGAAAAAAAAGTAAAATGAACATCAAAAGGAGAGCTGTATGACCTAAAAACAGTCACCCGTAAAGATGAAGTCGGTCATGCTTATTGAGATTATTTCAACCATTTTCCACCAGAATGGGCACCTGAGCTCCGGGGCGGTCGCTTGATCAAACAGGAGGAATGAAGAGAACAGGTCCATGTTGAGCCTCGATATCAGCAGATCTTGTTCAAGTCAAGAACCCCTTTCCACAAGTCACTCAGACCACACTGACTCTGAGCCAGATTGTCTGTCAGTTGATAGGGTGGGGATGTGAAGGGGGAATTTTGTCCTCAAAGAGCCCTCGCTGGGTTCTTCACATGCCTTATAGATAAATCTGGAAAATGAGACTAATCTCTTCTTGGACAGCGAGCCTCTTCAAGGGTGGTTCTTCAGCACCTACATGATGTCTTGATTTAAATGATAATTGCCTGCTTACGACCTCTTCAGTTTATCGTCTTCTCACTTGAGGACTTCATCAGGCATTAAAGGTTTCCATCAATACATATGGCCTCATTTGTCTTTAAGAACTGTAGTTCTGCTGAATCAAAATCATTGGTGTGGGACTGCGGGACAGAGCCTCTCTAAGGCACAAAGCTTGGAATTAAGAAAAAGAAAAATCATTGAGATTGTAGGCTTAAAGGATTTTTCCCCCTCAGATATCAAGGCTTGTTTTCATCCCTTCAGAAGAAGCTATTTGCTAGCACTCAATTCTATACTTGAAACGACTTGAAAATTGGGACAACTCCAGCTAGGTAATCCAAACACGAAGCCTTAATTTGGTTTTGTCAGAGTTTGTTTAGCCGTCGTTTCATTGTGACACAGTTGAGTGTCTTCATATCACTGCTGCATTACGTTACACTCTATTTACTGCCAATCACCAGACACACACAGGAAGGTATATATGCAAGTCTCTGACAGGGAATAAGCCCTCAAAATATACCACCTTACAAACTTTGACATATCCATGTTTTCCTATTAAAGGCCTCTTTTGAAGTGAGAGCAGCATTTCATTTATCTTTACAAATGTCAAACAAAAATGATAATTAAATGTATTGCACAGTAATTTGGGGACAAACAGTATAAAGTAGACTCAAACAGCTAAGTATTCACCTTAAAGATGCATGCTCACGCTGTGAAGGATATAATCTGGCACAGTATGAAAGTTTGGAAGTTGACATTTTGGAATGGTTGAGGTACCACTGAGCTGGCATTTCCAGCCTGTTGCAGCAACTCCGCTAACAAATCAAATCTGAAATATAAAATGAGCAAATGTTCTTAGTTTGTAACTATTGATTTGTATTAAATTGTTTATTTTAGCCAGCAACCTTGCAAGCTGATGTTGTACATGCTTATTGCAGTTATTCATTTTCACTCGAAAATGAATAACTACAGGTTTGTGGCTTTTTGCTGATTTTGAACATTGCCACAAAGTTAACCACATAAGGTATTTGTTAACAAATTGCAACATGGGATTTGGATATACAAAGAAGAAGAATAAACCATCTGTAAGTATCATATGACACAAAATTGAAAAGTTAATATAACTTATTTCCATGACCTATGATGGTCTCTAGTACATCCAAACACATGTATATAGGATGAGGAAGAGTATACATTGTCTGGATCAAATTATTGTGTTGAAGCTGTTAAAAAGCATAGTCAGTCCCATGGGCACACATTATTAGGAAAAATTAAAAATAGACAGTAGCACATATGACTGAGCAGTTGAGTAAGCCATGAAAGCCGGCTGAGACACTTTTGTTGAAATGTTAAAATAAACCGGCTTCTGTTCAAACAGGTGACAACTAAAAAGGGTGGCTGAGTCGTGAAATAACCAACTCAGAGGCTGAACATTATAGTCCCCACTCAGGACACCATGGCTCGCACACTTTGCAATCACATTAAATCTTTCATTTCATATTTTGGCACCGAACAGTGAAGCTCTTAATTGTATATTACATTGCAGCTGGCATCCCTCTCTCCTCATCTCACCCTAGCTGTATAACTGCACAGTCAGGAAACCCTATAACACCAATATTTCATTCATTTATCTGTAATTGACACTTGACATTTTCATGCACCGGCACCAGGTTTTGCAGCCCTTGAAAGACAAACCATACCGTCACCTTAAAAAATACGCAGCTTTCTGTAGAGCCCAAATAATATGAAAATTCTTTCAGTATTATTAAAGTAATCCTATGCATAACCTTGCAGTGCTTCATTATCTCGACACAAAAGGAAATGGGGCTTGTCACTGTATTCCATATTTTATCCATGATTTAGCACAAAGCTACCCTGAAGTCACTATGACTGCTCCATACTTAGGCCTATAGCTCGTGCTATTCATAATAAACTTTAAATTTATGTAATCCTCTGCGTGCCTTTGTGGTGAACTGCAAAGTCCTTGGGAGTAACATGAAAAAAGCAAGTAGAAGCTAAACTTGTTTTTGCATGTTCTGAACTCCACTTGAAAAACAGCCGTTAAGGATGAGTCTCCCTTTTCTCAAAGCCATTACCCACAGGCAACTTTTTTTCCCCAGCAATATCTTGGTCATTGGGATGTAATGCTGGCTGTTTTTATGAGCTCATCCATCACTTTTGTCCACAATCAAACTGCTTAAAGAAGCATTTTGCTCACGCGCTGAAGAGGAGGTCAGCCAGCCATGCCAGTTTAAAACCTCTAATTGTTTCAATTAGCTTTAGCATGGACGTTGTGGTTGTAGGAGAGTTAAATCTGTAAGCATAATCACTGTTCAATATTCTGATCGCTACCATAGCAGTTTTTCAGTGTGTAGGAAGCTTTACTTTTATTTTTGTGAAATAATACTTTTTTAAATAAGGGTTAGCTGTCCTGCTAGCACACACTTGGGATGCTGGATCTACTCTCTATGTTGAGATTTAAAGCATGACTTTGTTATGTCTATGCTATTATTTGCATATTTACAGTTTACTTTAGTATTAAGCAGTTGTTCAGTTTTTTGTCGTGAGATTTACTGTGTGCTGAAATAAAAGTAAAGTGAAGATGTCGTACTAGCACACACTTACTTTGTTGTTTTTTATTTTGTTAAATAAAACTTTACATTATAAATGCTTATTGGCAAACATAATAGCTGTTATGCTAGCATACATGTAGCAGTGGGAATCCATTTTGTATGTTGAGATTAATAGCGTTTTGTATGTGTTTGCTCGCATTGCAGTTGATTAGTTTGTAGTAAGCTTTACACTTTACTTTAATTTGTGAAATAATACTCGTACATTGCTTTTTGATTTTTATATTGTAGTCATTAATCATTATATTATATTATGGCATACATTTAGCAAAATCTACCTTGTATGTTGAGATTGGGGCGGTACAGTGGTTAGCACTGTAGCCTCACAGCCCGGCCTTTCTGTGTGGAGTTTGCATGTTCTCCCAGTGTCCGTGTGGGTTCTTCCTCCCACCATCCAAAGATATGCAGGCTAGGTGAATTGTTGTCTCTAAATTGTCCTTAGGTGTGAGTGGTTGTCTGTCTATGTGTGGCCCTGCCATGGACTGGCGACCTGTCCAGGGTATACCCTGCCTTTTGCCCAATGTCAGCTGGGTCCCTGCTACCCTGTACACAGGATAAGTGGTTGATGATGGATCAATGGATGTTGAGATTGAAAGCAGTCTTTTGTTATGTGTATGATAGTATTTGCATACAAGTGAGTTTTTGTAATAAGCTTTACTCTATTTCACATAAATAACACACACATGTGGGACTTTCAAAAGTAAAGATGAATGTCATGTCTAGAGCTGGGGAGATTCATCGTCATAGTCGACGTAATCGATTACGGAAATACGTCGACTCGCTTTACGTGCGTCGAAGCGTAGTTGCATCTGGTGTTAACAGGTATTCCCCCGGACAAGCTCCAGCTGCAAGACCTCGCCTTGGACCATCTAAAGTTTGGGAGCATTGTCCACGAATATGTCAAGCAGCATGAGCACGTGAAGCGAAAGTATCCCGGAGCACTGACGGCAGCAACGCAAATCCTGTTCACTTTCTGTCTCCACACAAGCATGGCACATTATCAGCACGTAGTCCGTTAAAAATTATTTTTCAAGTATTTCTTTATCGCCTTCATGTTAAAAGTAATTTCTGCGTTTCACCGTGTGTCATTTCAGATTTTCTGTTCAATCTGTGACTGTCAGCACAGTCTGTGAATTGTTTCTGTTGTTTTCTTTGCCCCACACTGATGCAGAAATACATTTCATTATCATACTGCTTTACTCAATATTGAAATAAATCCATGTTGGAATCAATTAAAGTTTTAAGTAAAGCAGCCTAATTAATGTCTGTTGTTGTTATTATTATCACAACACATAAGTGACGTGGAAATTGGATTCATTTTAAGATATGCTGCTATTGTCATTATTCTAATTTGCTTCATAAGGATGATTGAATAAAATATTGATTTATTGATTAGACATGTTTTTGATATTTATTTTGGATAAATTGGTATGTTAATCGAGTAATAGGCAACTTTTTTTTTCTTTAGAATACACAAAATTTGTCATTAGATTAATTGATTAATCGAAAAAATAATTCGATTTGAAAAATAATTGTTATGTACAGCCCTAGTCATGTCATGCTAACATACTTAGGTGCGATTTATCTAAATACAAAAATAAAGCTTAGGCCTATTATGGCAATCTCAATAGTATGCTAACATACACCTAGCAATGGGAATGCTATTTAAATCCAATCTGTTTAGATTTAAAGCATTCACTTCACTCAATATACTCCCTTAAGGGTGACTGTCTTTGATATGCTCCAAAATGGCAGCTGCCACTGTCATTTGAGCCACACCTGTGAAAAATTAACCCGGCCGACACAGCTGACACTGTTTTACATCATCCTTCTTTAGAAAAGAACCCTGCATCAAACCACGGTATGCTGTCAGCCCAGCCTCAACCAAAATGCCTCAAACATATTTAGCTTCTTCCTGTCCAGGTACGGAATGACCAGAATGTTATGTCATGAGATCTTTTTCCTCCCGTGTTTGTTTGTGCTCTCTGTTTGTGTTTGTGATTCTAGGTCACTGGATTCATTCATTTAAATCCACAAGTGAAGTCACCCTATGCAAATGAGTGCATGGTCGCCCCTTTCTTGAATGCGAGGCTTATATTTTGAGGCGAACGAGGCGAGCACATCCAAAAAAACATAATGCTGTAGAGCAAGAGCAACATTAAATAAAAGTGAGACAGCAACAAAAGGTCATCCTCTCATTTATGTCCTCTGGCTCTGGCACCCCTGCAACGCATGTTAAAAACAGCTAGATGTCTGGGGTATGTAATAAAAAACTGTAAGACTAACCAGAATCCAAAAAGTACCCTCTGGGTTTACAGGTATCAATCTAACAGTGATTGACAGCCTAGAGCTACAAGGACATAGTTTAATTGTGATGACAGTTTCTTAATGCACAAAGGTAAATAAGCCCAAAGAGGGACTGGATAGACCTGGAGAACACAGAAGTGCTGCATTCACATCTGTATTATCTCCTTGAAGATTCTAGGACCTGTTCTGCTGTACAGACCCAGCGTATCAAAGAGTTTCAATCTTTGGAGAGTTACTTCTCTCGTCTAACTTTGGGGATGCATGCCGCATAATCAGATCCGGTTGGAGGAGGCTGGGGCTCATTTGTGTAGGTGCAGCAAGGCAGCTAAAAATAGCCCAGATGGTGATGGAGCAAATGTGAGAATGCTTGTAGCTGGAAGAGCATAGGACATATAGTGGCATGTCGCTGCATTTTGTTATGTGTGTGTGTCAAGGGGGGAGGCAAATGAGCAAGGGAGAGGTTGTGTGGGAGTGGAAAAAGGAGATGGGGTTTGGAGACGTAAGGAGCGGGACTGGGAGTGTGTGAAAGAAGGGGAGAGGGATGCAGAGAGGTGAGGAGAATCGGGGAGAATCCGGCAGAGGATAGGGAAAGAAGAGGCCAAGCTGCAGGGGCTTCGCAGCCTCTGTTCACCAAACTGACAGCAGGCTCGAGCTCCTGCTGAGAAGAAGTGTGTGTATCCACTTACATAAATCCCCGTACGCTCGTGCACTTTTGGATTTGTGTGTGAGTGGGGGACTCCTGCTGGTGTGTGTGACCTAGCTCACAGCGGATATGACTGGAGCTGGAGCCCACTAGCACCAGGGTGGATGACAATGCAGTGTCAAAAGCCTGAACAGTGTCCTGTTCACCCCTTGAACACATCATATATCCCACTGAAAAAAAAAAGCTTCAAGGGATTTAAGCATGATTCACCGTGTCGGTTAGACTCACATTTTTTTCGTGTGCAACGTTGCACATGAGGGTGAGGGTCTGCATACAACGTGTGCAAAGATCGCACATGTCCGATAGATCGTTTGTTGAGGGAGGAGTTTGGAATTTACACCAAATATTGATCCACCGCAGCAGAGTTGGTCAAGTTTGACTGAAAATACAGACACACACATGCAAAACCACATTCTAGGGAGACACAAAGGCCCGGTGAAGTGTGTGTCTGCGTGTGTGTGTGTTTGTGAATGTAGGCATGTATTGTAGGAGTGTGTGATGTTGTCATCAGGAACAAATTAGCCCTGTGCTGGGAGATTTGCGGTGGGTGGTATCGAAAAGCACATGCTGGCTTCAATAAGCATGGAAACGACAAACTCATGGGAGGGCCTGCGTGTGTGTGCGTGCGTGCACACACACACACACAAGTCTGTATCCCTGCTCCCACTATATGCAGTCATGTGTACTCAGCCATTTAGCGTCACGTCCCAGCATCCATTCCTAAAAAAGCTGGGGTTTGTGGATGTCTGTGTGTGTGTGTGTGTGTGTGTGGGTTATATGTGTGGTATGCTAATCTACAGTATGCATGTGGGTGTCAGTTTCACCTGAGCAACAACAACATAAACCAGACCAATGACCCCCCCAGTGTTCTTGATTGTGTGGTCCCCCTTCCTGTGCCGCTATTATTTACTGTGCTCTCCTGAAAAGGCTGACATTTATTACAGGTGTAGGTACAACAATCACTGCTATATATACTGTCCATGATTACATCCTGAGCCCCCTGGAGGATTGAAAATGAAAAAGGAAAACATACTGAGTGTGTGTGTGTGTTTGTCAAACAAGCTATCCAAATAGAACTACTCACGCAGTCATATTATATGTAGTTCTGCTTAAAACTACTGCTAATTAGAGGATTTTTTTCTTACCAACTGTGACGTGGATTTTAAAACCACAGTAGGGATAAATATTTAATATGTCCCAGATCTTTGAAAAAGAAGAAAAAGGCACAAAACCTTTTTTTTTTTTTTACTATGTGCCGTGTGGGAGAATGTGTGTGTTTAAATTTGCCTCCTCTCTCTTGCAGTCTCTATACAACACAGGCCTATGGGTGAAGAATGACTTAATTGTTTTGACTTCTAACGTCAAGAATACAACAACAGGAACACATGAGGCCCAGAGCCAGGGATGCTTACATATTCTTGTATGAATTTAAAGTTAAAAATCCTGCTATCCACTGTAAATGCATGCTAGAGTTGCACTTTCAAGTTGAGGGATGAAAGTGGTACATGTTCGCTTCATCTTGTTTTCTTTAGCAACAGCTGCTCCAGAAGATATCATGGCATATATTACTATAGAAATAAAAAAGTGGAAATGATTGAAACATTTACCTCACAGGTGGAGGTTTGCAGTTTCAAGATGTTTCATGCCTAACTAAGGAATAGTCAGTAAATACAATCACTTTTTAATTGTCTTGTTTTATACAAATGAATGTTTTCCCCTTTCTTTGAGAGTAATCTGTTTTTCCTTATATCCCAAAGATTAAGGACTGGCTATAATTCCAAATAAGAGGCTTCAAAAATCCACATAAGAGACTTCAGGGACTTAGTGATTTCCCCAGGGGATGGTCCTAAGCCCCAAACACACAGTGGAAGTGGGTCTCTAAGACTGAGTGTGTGGGGAACTCCAGACGGTGGGGGGGTAACCTATGAGTCATGTGTGATTCATGTTTTGGATGGACTTTTGGGACAGGTCTGTTGGTGGCTTTTGGCTGAAAACTCTAAAATATGCCACTTAGATTTTCCGAAAACATAGAGTTTAAAAAAGCGGCCATTTTTAGGGCGATTGAAAAGTAGACAGCAGCTTACAGACAGATTTAACGGATAATGGTGACATGGAGCAGCTTTGTTCCACCACATCAAAGATGTTGTTATCTGGTACTTTACTCATCATTTTGCGATACCATCCATGTCATCATCAGCCCAAACTTTAAATTCATGAGTACTTTGATTTATGACCAAATACCTGCAAAACTAATGACACTCCCATCAGCCTCATCTGTACCTTCTGTTTAGTGCTAATTAGCAAATGCTAGCATGCTAATATGCAAAACTACAGAAAGATTGTGAACATAGAAACCATTACACCTGCTAAAAAATCAGCATGTTAGCATTGCTATTCATTAGCATGCTGACTTATCATTTAGCTCAAAGCACCACTGTGTCGAAGTATAGCCTGACAGAGCTATAAGCATAGCTGTAGACTTTCTGTCTTGTTATTACATTTTTATTAATAAAATAACATAAAACAATATATCCTGTTGCAAGGTGGGAAATAAGTGACTACAACTTCCCCTGAACTCTCAAAGTGAAAATAAATACTTAAATTACGACAAAATTGTGACAAAACATGAACAGATGATCTGACAGACATTTAAGTTTCTGCTATTGGGATCCCTTTGGTCTCCCCGTGGCCCCAAAGCAGCCACTTAGTTTGCTTACGCCTCAGGCTACTCTTTAAACAAAAGAATCAGTCAGCATGTACAGCTTTTTAGGGCTGCCAAACATCACCCTGTTGGAAAGCCTTAGAATTAGTTGGTTTGTCCAACTGTCTATCCTGTCCAAACACATCCTGTAACACATTTGAGTTATCTCTCTAGTATTGATGTGTAAAGTTTGTAACTCTGGAAAATGTGTCTGCCAAAGCACTTTTGACTTCACAACTTTTTGACCCAGCTGCTGCATTTTTAGAAAGTGATCATCAATTTTAACTGCAGCACTGCAATAACAGTTTGACCTCCATATCCATCCAAACCTACATAGAACACTGCCAAATTTAGCCTTGCATAAATTCTCTCAAATACACAAAAGGTTAAACTATTTCAAACTACATTGCATCCATTTCTTAATAGTACCACAGGCTAAATAAATGTCACAATAGCATATATGTTATTATTGACATGACATGAGTACAATAAATAAGAATGAGGTTTTCATAAAGACTGTGTTGTATATGTCACAATTACTGTATATGAACATGTTCTGACCTTTGGAGCTTGAACTAGTCAGTGGTTTACTTCATTTAGGCTCAAAGATGGATGGATGGATGGATTATTGGAGAAATGTAATGAAGTGCCTAGAAGATCTCCAGAGTTCATGACTTGCATGCAACTTATGGACGTGAATTTATTATGATGGCTGAGTTTTATAAAGGACACAAAAGACTCAAGGCGGCATGTTTAATCATACATGTAGCACACTGTAAAAGGCAAATATACTTACAAAACCTGATAGCTTTATCTGCCTTGTTTGTTCTGCAATACCCCATGTAATTTGTACATTTCAATTTCATTTTTACTATTTTTTTCTTGTCATACTTCCCTTTTGATCACTGACTAAAGACTTCAAAGATCAGAGGTATGCAGCAGGACAAAAGAACGAAGGAGAAAAAAAATCACCATCTGCTTCCTGTCGATACCTTGCATTTTCGATTTTAGTAAAAATGCGTAATTCCTGAAGTGATGATGTTTTGCAACACACTGGATATATTATGATTAAAAGAAGTGAAGTGATTAAATCTGCATTTGATTCATGATGAAGCCTCGTTCCTCCCTCTGCATCCACATCTTATACCGTACACAACTGAGAAACGAAGGCAAAACAAGGTAGCGTTGACATGCTTTGTGCAATGCATACAGAGATCATTTCAAGAGGAAAGGTTTAAAGTTCACTTCTCTAATTGATATGACTTAGATGCTCTTTTGGAGTGCGGAGACAAAGGAAAGAAAGGGAACATTAGACAAAGTTAACAATGAGGCAAACAGAAGAAAGCAGAATGAAAACCAAAAATAAATAAAAAAAATTAGAAATAGGCTTATATCTCATATTTTGTGCTTTGCATGACAGGTTTTCGAGGAAAAAGAACAAGATAGCTGGGCTCCACTGCAGTGGTAGTACGGATGCTGGCACACTATGAAACATTTAATTGCACCATCATTCAGTGGAGGAAGGAACGGATGGCTCGTGCTGCTCTGTCTGCACGTCTTCTCGGGCCATGAAAGCCCATCAGTGATCCTGTTCAATGTTCCAAGTGGGCAGGGCCTGGCACTTTTCGAAATGGGTCATTAGCTTGTAATATTATTAGAAACATTTTGGCCTACCATCTCATACATCTGCAGTGTGATCACATGAGGAAATTTGTTCTAGCGTCGGGAGCACAAGTGTGACTTGTGACTCTGTCTTGGAGGATGTTGCTCTCTGCCTCTTCCCTCTTCCCGCAGACAATCTTATCAAAGCTGACCTCGCTTCCAAGACATTACAAAGAGGACACACATACATGCCACATACATATTACATTAGCATGAATGGGCGTTTCCTTGCCTATAAAATTAAATTAAATTAATCCCTGGAGAGGACATGAGGTTCAATGAGCTTTGATTATTTATTTATTTTTCTCATAGTAGGCTACTGTAGACTTTTGAATAAGTAACTCCCACATGTGTTACGTCTGTGTCACTTGCTGCTTTCTATCTGAATCAGTTCATGCTCTGCTTGGGGCAATTTGTCATCAGGGCAGGATGAAGAGTTGAAGTCCAGTAGGAGATTCATAACATGCAAGATAGTAGGCATTCTTGATCTAAATGGCACGCATGTGACGTTACTGAACGCAGCCGTTTGCCACAGTCACACAGCCCTGTGTGGCTGACATAAACATCTGCAATGCTGTCACATGGGGATAAAAACACATGCTAAAATAATAAGAGATGTTGTGCAATCGACTGCACAAACAGATTTAGAAAATAATTCAGGCATAAAGTTTTTACAGACTGCCTGAAGGGAAAAGGAAGAGAAGCAACATGAAGTGATTCTTTCTAAGGGGCTATGTAACGTTAAAGGCCCTAGAATCCTGTTTTCTAAATCAGCATCTTACTTTGAGCAATAGTCATTTATGGTCAGTATTTTGTTTTCTGCAATAGCTATTGACTGTATTAGATTTAGTAAAGACCTCCCGATATAGAAGTGTAGTTAATGCAGAATTTGCGTTACCTTTACACTCATGAGGGAATCACAGGAAACAATGCATATAGAATACAGTCTTACTGTTACTGGTAATGCAAATCCAGCATTTCCTACTGCAGCTAGTTCAAATTAAAAGCATTCAATTCGCAAAGGACACTGTGGCTTTTATAATAGCAATGAAAGCAAATGCAATGTCATTTTCACTGAAATAACTATAATCGTTGACCTTTAAAAAATTTTTTAAAAATAAAAATGCCTTTTTTAATTTAATTTTAAATTTTTTTGCAGAAGATTCAAATATTGTGCGGAGTAATGGAACGAGAGAGAGCAGCCACTTTCATTGTGTTCATTTAGTCATGAATGTTTAATGTTACAGCGAAAAACGCTGGATTTTAAACCAAGTTTTCTTTAACTAACCAAGCACATGATTTTCTAATTGAAGCATGTAATAGACTCGAAATATAATATATCACCCACAGACATTCCTCTGAAGTCCACATGATTTTGATCAAACTGACAAATCCCAGCTTTATCAGAGGACCTGGCATCTGGTATGCCTTCAGTGTAACATTACTATCCTGATGTTCAGCTACATTGAACTCATATGTGCCGGGAAAGTCAATTTCTGGCCTCATTTCAATGTCTAGACATCATGTAGGTCATGTCCAGTCCCTTTTTATATTTTGAAATATTTGCATTTTCCGCTCAGTGTCACACCTCTGCACATTCATATCAACCAAAATGGGTATGTCTAGCTACTCATTGTTGGCGATGAGGGTTGAAAAAAATGATGTCAAAGCATTGTCCTCGATTGAGTTGACATTTTTTTGTACAGTTGTCTCAATAACGAATCTGTCCACTTGAATTATTTCCCATTTATGCTCAGTAAGGATTAAATAATGTTAATCAATAAGAGAAAATGGCTTTTCTTTGAATTCTCTGTACTTCATGAAAGACTAACTGTTCCCCGACTGATTTAAGATGAGGAAAGGTCTTTAAGGTCGTCAAGAGAACAGAGCAAATCAATACTATTCATAAAGCACAATCTGTTTCAACATTACCCACCATATAATCCATCAATTGGTTATGATCTCACTCACACAGTACATTTTCCTCTATTACTCCCCATCCATTATAACTGTGCTATTATGTATGTGATTTCTGATAAAAGGCTGCACACACTCCATTAAAGGGAGAAATCTACCCTTAGATAAGTGTTATATACCATCAACCTGGGATGTTCCAGGAGTTATTTGGTGCTGAAGTGCTGTAATTCACCTTTCTTTTTGGGGGGGCTCCCACTTTCTCTCACTATAACTTGCTGGTTTTTAGTCCAGATAGTGACTTCCTGTTCCCCAGAATGCCAGAGAACATCCAGCTCTGACACAACAGATGTAGTGAACTTAATAGCAATTGCATTTTGACAGTGTAAGACTTTGTGAGACTTTTTTCCCATGTCCAGAAGACACCAAACACTTTCAACTCAATGTGTTTCAAAGCTGCATTGCATTCCGACTTTTGAGGGTATAGATGGTAGCGAAACTAGTTTTCATGCATCTGAACATCAGTGGAAAATCAGAAAGAAAGTGACACAGCCGCAGCACTGAAAGCACCTCAGTGTAATGCAATATTGTCTTCAACAAACAAACAAAACAGACCCAGAAAATTCCAAAATATATTGTCAGAGGACGGTTTTTATGTTTGATTTGTGGGAGGATTTTTCCTTTCATACAATAGTTTTTTATCCCCTACACCTGAGAGGCCGCTCTCAGAACAAAAGATTCAATACAGTACATCCCATGACTAAATACTTCTGATGTTCAGATGCAAAATTGGGTCACCGGCTTGCTGTTTAAACTGTGTGCCAAGTGAACAACAGGATAGGGGTTCACTGTCCATGACTTCATAGCAAGCTGCTCTGCTTGGCAGTCAGCATCATAAGATCGCCCCCAGGGTAAAGCTCTGTAACAGACTTCAGTTCAGTCAGGAAGTGGGGGTGTGCTGACGGACAAAGTCACCCCTCATAACGGCGCTCAATTCATGGTTTGGGCTCCTGAATACACTACACAGCGTGTGGACATTTGATATGGATTAATGTCACTTCAGTGCCTTGAATACATGCCCTTTGTTTTTTCTTTTAAGCGCGTAGTTTATTCTTTTTTGTCAACAGTCATTTTTGTGTCAAAGTGAGGAATTTAAGTAGGTATATTGTGCCAATGGCGTCTATTGAATCCATTAGAAACACCTTTGGCAGACATTACAGCGTCAGTTGACATTTCAGTAGACTTGCTATTAACTTATATGCTATGTGTTCTTCTCTAACATGTCCAAGGTGGGTGGAAATCAAAGGCAACCAGACTTTGTTGAAGATACTTGATGATGTTTTGCCTCTCATGGAAGAGGCCCCTTCAGTTCTGAAAGGCAAAACGTCTTCAAGTACCTTCAGCCAAGTCCAGTTGCCCTTGATTTTCACCCACACTGGATAACAATGACCTGGATGACTGGATGAAGAATCTTAACAGACATCTTGCTCTAACATGCACAATCTTCCACATCACTTTACATGATCATGTGCATTTCATGCACGTCTGCCCCAGTGCATGCTGGGATAGGCTCCAGCCACCCTCATGACCCTGAATAGTAAAAAGTGGGCATAGAAAATTAATGGTTGGATTGATGGATGTGCATTTCATTCTAAATCATGCCCCACCAGGTGGACTCAAGTGATGGAGAGAATTCGAATGCTCCACAAGTCAACTTGTGGTGTCACTGCAGAGGGGTTGGATACATGCTAGCTGACTTTGCTTGACTCGTGCCAGGGGCACGCGATAAAAGAAACATGCTAGATAACAGAAACCAATTGAGAACAACTGGTTAAACAAAACCTTACATTATGTTAAAAATTCAAATTTGTTCACTCAAAACATCTAAATAAAAGGGGTGTTGCAAAGCTTATTATAATGAGTCTATGAATCCATCCGTCCTGACATTAAGTGCTACATTCTGGACATGAAATGTTCTTTGCTTTATATGACGGTTTATTGTTTTTTTTATCATTACATCAATTTATTGTATTTATATTATATTACTTTATTATCTATGATGAGTTGAACAAACATAATTAATCACGTTATGTAAAATGGAATGCATCTACCCTCACTGATGCTATATAAACTGGGCCGAAACAGCTATTAGAAATAGCTTTCCGTATATTAAATACATCCATTTATACAGTTCTAGTTGGTAAGTGCCAGAAACTGCACTTCATTGAATGGCCACTTGGCTCCAAAAGCAAGTCAATCTCCAAAACCCCCATTTTAAAATGACCAACTACAGCAGAAATAAACATATATATAAATATATATTTATGATACATGATTTTGACCATTCTTCTTTTCTTTTTTAAATCTGTCTTGCAAGTACCTCAACTTCAGACAAGTGCAATACTGAATCACTCGGGTACCCCTTTAATTCCCTAACACTTCATATTTACATAACCCAGTTTCGGGTTGGGGCCGGTTGACCTATCTAGATTAAGTAAATCTAGCATTTCCAGTATTTTTCACTATTTCACTAAATTTCAGAGGGAATTATTGAACAACATTGATCCAACTGGTACTTATTTCCTTGCAGGATAGGATTTTACATGAAAAATATATGATCATCTTCTAAAATATGACGCATTGTTATAGATTAACCTACCCCCAACAGTTACTACGTCAAAGGAAATAGTTTTAGATGAGGTATTTTTGCTTAACTTTCTGATTTCTGAAAACTTTTTCCACCCCTGAGGAACAGCAGCTTGTTTCAACCTACATCTTTTCACCTCTTGCATGTACTAAACCCTTTTTGTCCTCCAGCAATTATAACCAATGGCGCCATTGTTCTGTATTTCTGCCACTCACTGTTCATTAAATGTCAGGAGGATCTAAAAGGCAGGAACGACGTACAGCCTGCAGCCTGGATAATGTAATGTGTGAGGCATTCATTGACTGCAGCATACTACCGAGAACCTGGTGAAGCTATTGGACGCAACAGAGGGATCGATAGCGCTGCCCAGAAGAGATGTTCTGTTGTTGTGCTCTCAGATATGAATATTAATGACTTGTGGTTCAGGGATGTAACAGATAGACCATTTTATAAAATGATAATTGGGTGAGATGATATAGATTTTTCAGATCGCTCTTTGAAAGCATTTTGCTAATAAAGCAAATATATCATCTGCAGTACAAATGAGACAGTGGACACTCCAGTAAGTCCACTTTGCCTGTATTAATGGAGGCAACACAAATACTACTTTTGCAATAATATGCTGTGTTGTCTGGTGTATCAGACACATTATTTGTGCTCATGTGTAAAAAACACTTTAGTGTAGTGACTCTATGTAATTACATTTCACGTCACAAGATATGATCTGTGTCTGGCTGTGGTGCAAAACAAACAGGCAGTCTCAGAATGAAATGTAAATAGCCACAGTTGGTCACTGGTGTGTTGAGTTCAGTATGTGTAGCACGAAGAATATTTTTTGTGTATACCTGGGGTGGTGATGGTGCATAGATAAGATGCTTGCCTTTAGTGTGGGAGACCTGGGTTCAATTCCCACAGTGAGACATCCACCATTGTGTCCCCTGAGCAAGACACTTAACCCCTAGGTGCGACCTCTGACATGTATAGCAATTGTAAGTCGCTTTGGATAAAAGTGTCAGCTAAATGAATAAATGTAAATATCTCTCACCATTGGTTACCTTGAACTTTCAGGCTTATTATGAGAATTAGTACCATTGCTCACTCTCCCACATACAGTAATTGCATTGCACATGATTACAGTATATCTGTGTGTGAACTACAGTGTTACTTTGCAGAATCTGCCCCTAAACACGGACATCCATAGTCATTAGAGCTAGCCTATACCAAACAAGAGGTACTTGGCTCTAATATCCCACCATTTTTCCTCATTATTGTGCAAATTTATGCAGCAAAGTGCATCAAGACCTGATCACATCACCCACTCAATGTGGGGGACCTTGATGTTAGCGAGAGGTTGCCATCATGTTATTGTTCTCGAGTGCACAAGAAAGTTTCCAGGGAGAAGAAGCTTTATGAAATGCAGTGCTGTGGTGACACAGTCATCTAAAATGAAGACAAACATGAATTATTCATATTAATATAATTGAAAAATGGTTTAGCATACATTTCTCCTTAAACTCTCTCTTACGGGCTGTTTGTTTTATTTAAAAATAATCAAATAATTCCTGGGCTAAGTCTTCTTTTTTAAGGTAGCTACAAAACGTTTTTGACACGCCCGTCAGGCTGGGTGATCCTGACAAAAGTACATATTTCATTTTCAAAATCCTTGCTTAAATTTAACCATAAAGAAGATTTTACCAGTGCTGAGCCATAACATAACAGTCTTCTGATTAAATTTGTATCCTCACTATCTCTTCTTTTTAGCTGCGGTTGGTTGTTTATCTTATTAAATGTATTTAACAGTGGTATTGCTGCAAGATGGCCACCTTGGTGAGCCTGACTTCAAAAGTGAATCCATTTATTTGAAGTCAGCTCCTAAAGTAAAGAATTTCTCTGAACACAGTTATGCACTTTGCTAATGTCTCACCTTTGGAGGAGCATATTGCTTATGAGTCTCACAGGATCAAGCAGCAGAGGATAATGTGTGTGTGTGTGTGTGGGGGGGGGGGTTACCGGTCTGTTTGCCTCTGTGAGTTTGCATACCTTTAAATGATGCGTGTCTGCATACAAATCTACAAGCATTTATTTATTCATGTTGGCAGGGTCTCTGTATTTGTATGCGAGTGCTGCACGTCTGTTTCAACCTGGGAGGTTACGCGTGTGTTCTTGCAAAGGAGCTTCAGATACATCAATTATGATAGGAAATGGAGGAATTACAGAGGGTCCACTGTTTCCCCCGAGAGAGAGAAAGAGACAAAATGAATGCCATGCAGAAAAGCACGGCTAGTGAAAAACCCTGCAGCCATTGTTGTGTGATTAAGGACTAGGTTTGAGCCATCGTGAGGGGGTAAATTATTCACACAGCAGGAAAAGAAACCATTCATATTTACACACTTACATGAATGCACATACTGTATTCATATACTCTGTTGAGGTCTGATAACACATTAAAGAGAAAATGTCATTATTTTGGGGTGTAGATGCAGCTCAGGGTGGTCGGTGAGTCAATTAGCCAACAGACAGCCCCACAGAGAGGCTACAGAAGTTCCGCTTTCTTGCACAGTATCTAAATAATGTAACATTATGGACGTTGTCTGAATAGGGATGCACATTGTACTATGGCTAACCATGAATTCAGTTCCAACTTTATGTAATATTGCAACTCTTTATTTTCTGTTTATCAGTTACAACTTCTGTTTATATTCTGTACAGCACTGAAGGCACACAAAAACCAAAGGTATAATGGAACACAAGTATATACAAAATATACAGAATAAATAATTATCTAGTTAAGTAGAAAAGCTACTGAGTGTGTGCTTACATGAACCGTTTCAAAGTTGAATGAGTTTCCAAGAGTATGAATGGAGTGTATAGTATAAATCCTGACAATGTCCACATTGCAAATGTCAGTGACCAACAGTCCATTGCTTTTAATAAGAGCTGAGAAACAGAGGAAATGTAGCTGAAGTCATTCGGCAGGTTGTGTGCATGGGAAAATGGAGCTTCTCTGTTGGGTGATGTTGCTCGTCATTAACCGTTCATGTGCTAATAGATTAATATGCCCCGCTTCTAAATAGTTCAAAACAGTTCCAAATCAGCCAGTGTCAGAATGAGGAAGGAGCGATGTTCCTGAATGCTGTTTGAATGTTGTCAGACATAAATTAGTGACATTAAACACAATCTCACATTCGTCCGCACATATACAAAACACACACTGAAGGATGATACACATTTGTGGGTCATTTCTTCTGGAAGAAATTAAAAAACAAACAAAAAGGTTTCAGCAGGACTCTGTTGATTGTCATGCACCATCTTATGGCATCTGATTAGTGCAATGCATTTTTACAAGATTACAGCTGTGTATAATATAATGTACTTTAAGTGCTGTATTTACTGATTGTGAGGGAAAAAAATAAAAAAATAAAAACAAACAACCTTTCGGTGAATATCACCAGTTTTTATAAAAAATAAATAAAAGGTCCTATGTCTGCAACTGCGCAGCGTATTGGATGGAACAAAAGAACTGACAGGAGAATAGCAGTGGGATCACACTCCTATCACTGTTTTCCAATGTACAGTTGGCATTTTACTGACTCTACGGCACAATGAGCATTCTGGTTACAGCATTTTAGCTGGCTTATGTTGACAGAGGGTGTAATCAGGTCATACCCAGAGTCAGGATAGACTGATTAAACCGCAATTCTGGGTCAAGTGGTGATTGAAATTCACTCACTTCTTTCCAAACATCTGCTTTATCCTTTCAGGATGTCAAATAAGGGGGTGTGCGCTGTGCGGATCAATTCATTTGGTGGCAGTGAGCCGTGGAAATTTAATCAATCATAAAAAGCTCATTGAGTGGATTTCAAAGAGGGTTTCAAACCAGGCCTGCTCAACAGACTGCAATAGCTTCTTTAAGTTACATTTGCCCAGAAATACTACACCTTTCACCAGCTACATGACATGGCTGTCAACAAAAGGTAACAAAAAAATAAACCAGTTACATTCTGTGCTACAGTTAAACTTGATGTGATGTGCCCATGATGTATATATTTCACACTGTGGAAAGTACAAGAGGGCCAACAGGAAAAGGCACTTGGTTCAAGAGATAATATATATATATATATATATATATATATATATATATAGTTTTTTTTTTTTTTTTTCCTGTTGAAGCTCAGTTAAATGCAGTTTGATGCTCCAGAACCTCCAAGTAGTCCGGCTCAGTGTGCAAGTTAGCCTTAAGTTCAAAGTACTCATTCTTAGTTTGCTCAAGCATGACCTTGCGTGGTCGTGAGTACATTATTGTCTCCATTAGCTTTAACTCCTCCTGGTGCCCCGGGACCTGCATGTCTACAGCAGACTGAAGCTGTGGCATGTTTTTCCTAAGGTACTCTGTTATTCCAAGCTGCTGCAGCTCCTTCTCTCTCTCCAGAATGTTCCTGTACAAGGAGTTGGGATTTCCGAGAGTGACAAACTCTGCGGGGCACTCTCCAGTCATGGGTCTGAACTTTGAGCTGGGGTTTCCTGTGAGTGGAGAGGTGTTCTCCTTCTCCATGAGACTCCGGCAGACGTGATGCTTGGCGCTGGGGTCGTCGAGGCTATAATCCAAATCCATGTCGTGTTCCTTGTGCTGGGAGCAGTAGGTGGGGTTGCGACAGATCTGCACAATAGGACTATGTGATCTCTCTTCGTACAGAGAGGAAGACCCTGTTCTCTGTGTCAGAGTGTGGTGTGTAGTTTTCTGCCCGTACATGCTGTAATGTAAGTGAATGGGACTGCTGCTGGTGTTCTCCCGGGGCTGCTCCTCGGCTGCTTTTTTCTTTGCCCTTCGCCGCCGCCGGTGCACCACAAACACGACCAGTCCAGCTGAGCAGAAGATAATCATGAGGACAAAAACAAGAAGGCTTAAGATGAGCACAGAGAGTGGGACGGTGTCCGTGAGCGAGCTGAACAAACCCTTGTCAGTGCTGTCAGGCCCCAGTGTAGCTGTCACGCTCTCCTCCCAATCTGGGGACATAGGGTAGTAGGTCCCTAAACCGGGACATAGCACCTCATGACGAAGGCTTCTTAGTTCAGCCTGCATCACTTTATTTGGGGTGTGACACAAAATGGAGCCCACCACTGTGTCCTTTCTTAGTTTCTCCACCCATTGTTTGAGGCTTAGCAAGTCACAGCTGCAGTCCCAGGGGTTGTCCTCTAAATAAATCTGTTCTAGTGAATCGAGTTGATCAAGCACGTTGCTCACTGGCAGGTGCATAAGTAGATTTTTCCTCAGGTTTAATTTGGTGAGGGGAACATTGCGAAATATCTGTGCCGGAAGAGAGCTGAGCAGGTTGTTATTTAATGACAACAGCTTCAGGTTCGGCAGGGGATTAAATGTGCCTGGAGCAATCTCTTTGATAAGGTTGTATTCCAGATACAGGTATTCAAGATTGTGGAGCCCCACAAACATTGTGGAGAACAGCTTTTCAATTCTATTGCCATTCAAATATAATTTTTTCAAACTGCTCAAGCTGAGGAAAGTTTCATTATCAATGTAATCAATTCTATTGTTCGCCAAGTTGAGCAATTCTAAACTATCATATGTGACAAAATCATACTTCAGGAGTTTCTGAATCATATTTCCTGTCATGACCAATTTAGTGGGGCTTTGCTGGAGTATTCCGATATCTGATACTTTCTGAATTCCCCTGTCCTGACAATGCATCAAAAACCCAGCCACAGGGTGATTGTGACAAGAACAGTGCTCCACACAAGGACTGCTGGGAATGTGAGACGGTGTCGGTACCTTGGCGTCATCTTTGGCATTAATCAACTTGGGACTCTGAGAAACTTTGGATGAGGGAGTAACAACCATGTCCAGGGACTTTGACGGCTCCTCCAGGTTAATATCTGCGTGGGACGGGCAGAGAACATCCCGCTTGACTTTAGCCAGAATAGTCCCCTTAAGGTGATGTGGTGTGCTGCAAACCACATCTCCGATTGCTGACTGGGCCCTCATGTTCTCCATCCAGATTTTTAAATGCAAAATATCACAGTCACAGACCCAGTCATTGTCCTCCAGGAGAAGCTCCATTATCCGTCCGATGTGCTCCAAAAACCCAACATAAGGCAGTGTCTGGAGCTTGTTGCCACGCAAGTCCAGGTGGGTGAGGGGCACGAACCGAAAAATGTTGCTGGGTAAAAACTCGATGGAATTATCATTGAGGATGAGGACCTTGAGGCGGATCAGTTTGTTGAAGGCCCCTGGCTCGATGACCCGAATGAAATTTGTGTCAGCTTGGAGAAACTCCAAATTCACCAGGCCTTGAAAAGTGTCCTCTTTCAGAGTGACGAGGAAATTGCTATTTATGTGGAGTTTTTTCAGTGAACTGAGAGTGCTAAAAACCCCGGGTTCCAGCTCTTGTATGCTATTACCCCCGATGTGCAGCGAAAGGGCATTCTTAAGCCCTTCCATTTCCTCAGCGCGGAGCTCAACTAAGTCATTTTTGTAAAGGTTCAGGTGGAAGGGCACGCCTGACGGGACTTTGATTTGGGAGATTTTGCTGATGTTTCTCTGCTCGCAGTTAAGATGAAGGATGCCATCTTTCCCCTCGCAGGAGCACAAGGAGTCACACGACTCACTAATAGAGGATGATGCCTGTGAGGGATGAATATCCTGGGATTGGGCCACAGTGACAAACACGCCGATGAAAATGATACAGGGCAGCATTTCGGTCAGAGATATCTGTGGAGAAAAGATAGAAGCATGGGCAGAAGGGGTGGGACGGGAAAAGAAAGAACATTAAGTGTACATTGTTTTACAAGTCATGAAAAGTTTGACACATTAAATGTATTGTTCTGAACAACCATTCTAAAATGTCTGAGAATGATATTCAATCCCAGTGATCCAAATGGCATACAAGTTTCATGTGTTACAATACATGAACTTTGGTTGTTGTATGTATAAAAGTGTAATAGCGTAAAATCACATTTATAGTGCATCATATGCATGAGGGGAAGTCCCACTCATCTACGATTAAAGTGTTTGTGTAGAATTGTCTTTATAAACTGAAAATACATGAAAAATACATAACCGGAAATATCAAACAGTGTTTACACGCTCCCTGTTCTCCGTTTCTTTTATTCTGTAAAAATCTTCTTTATAAACTCACCAGTATTAATATGTTCTGTTCTTTCTGTGTGTCCTGGGTGGACTTGAGGAATGGGAGTAAACCATGCAAGCAGCTAATGGGAATCCTAATAATCCATATAAAACAGTCATCAGAATCTAACCGGACTCTGCATTTTACCAATGAGTAAATACATTTCACAGGGTGAGCAATGACAGTAAGGCAGCATCTCTTTCCAATGACTCACAGTGGTATAATGGTACATTTTAAAGAAAAGACTTTCTCATTTGACTGATTTTTCTGCCCTTTATTTGCAGACTCATCTGAACAAAGACTTACTCAGTGTGAGTCATACAAATGATGAAGTCAGATCAGTCCATTTTGGGTCCATGTCAAAGCAACATTCATAACAGGCACTCTAAACAATGAACTGAAAATGTATGGTCGTGTCTTTATTGTTCTACCAATTAACTCTCACCCGACTGGACTGAAAGTGAACTAATCACACGCCAAACCCATTTTCATCAATCTCATTTCTTATACTGTT
The DNA here is from genome assembly GCF_021292245.1 of Micropterus dolomieu. NCBI lineage: Eukaryota > Metazoa > Chordata > Actinopteri > Centrarchiformes > Centrarchidae > Micropterus > Micropterus dolomieu. The sequence continues at coordinate 32,636 of NW_025737646.1, forward strand.
AATCTGATTGTGTTGTTCCACTGATCTGCATGCAGTGAACAAAAGCATCAGGAAGAGCTCACGCACGACACTGCCTATTTAAAGCAAGTTGAAGCTCGTTATGAATACAATTCAAACTTCATTGTTAGCAGGATTTATGTTGAATGACAAGGGACGCGCTGACATGTGATTTTAATGAGAGGCTTTAGCGCCATACCACAATACACTACATTCATTTGACTAAAATCTCAATGGATCAAAGGCTAGATCACTCTCAGGTGACTGGTGGAGTACAGACATCTTCCCATAACCAAGGATAACTAGATACCCACTATGAACCTACAGAATTCTTCGAAGAAATAAGATATGGAAAGATGGCAGCTGTTCATGTTAACAAATCTGATTAGCATCTGGAAAGCTTCATTCTAACAAGACTAGGCAAGGTTCAGTGTTTGTCAGAGACCGAAACCTCTGACTCATGATCCATTTATAAATGGCACTCGACCCTCTTTTGACCAGAAAATTCTTCCTCCCTATTGAAAGTCAATGAGACGTAGGGCACATTTTCAGGGGGTGTTTGGAATTGCCTGTGCCCTAAAGCAAGTTGTGTGGCATAAAATGCGGTTTTGAATGTGGATTTGAGTACTCTATGCACACACAACATGTACATCTATCCATTGCACCGCTGTAACTAAATATATATTAATTTAAATACTTGCCACAGCCTGAGAGCATGAAAAATATATTTAGTTAGCCCTGATGAAAGTCTGGCTAACCCCCGGCTCCTGAGGAGACAACCAAACCCCTAAAGAGCTCAGCTCAAGAGACAAATGCTTTGAAGAAGTCTCTTAAATTGAAACTTCTCCTTTCTTTCTCACTTTTTTTTTGCCTATATCACCATGTCGCAGTACATTTTTTTTGCTGTTGGGTAAAGAAAACCAAGGCAACACTATGTCCGACATCTTTGATGTATTCCGGCATATACCCCAAGGTTGCTCCAAACATTTCAGCCACAACAGATCTAGAATCACAACCCTCACTCCACAGACCTGGGAAACACAGAAAAATTACAGCAACCACAAGAGAATATGAACCTCTCGTGATCACACGAACCAAGAGAAAAAAAATACGTAAACACATTGTTCTGACCAAACCAAAATAAATCTCTTTAAATATCATCATTAACAATCTACCTACCGAGTTAACTAATATTTCACAAACTAAATGCATTAATAATCCATCTTACCCATTTCTACAGGGAATCACCACAACATCAGACACAATACAGCAGAAAAATGATGTTCTCGCCTTCAGAGACATCCAGGGCTCTGAGTCAGCCTGCACAGCAGTACAACGAGGGGGAGGCGCGCCACTGAAAAATCTTTTTAAATGACAAGAAACTAGAAAACCAGTAATTGTGCACATGAAATAGTAGTGCTAAAGGTATTTCTCAAATGGTAAGCAGTAATCTTTAGGTAACTCGTGCCAACTACAACCTATTTTGCTTTTTGGAAGGAAACCTTTCATGTCATCTTCATATATCTTACAGAAATGAAACAGTCCTAAAATAGGAAAATAGGGAAATTCACCTGTAATAATGTTGCTGATAACCTCTTCGGAAATATTAGACATGCAAGCGGAAGAAGATGACCTTAAATGCAGGCTACACAATCTCCCACAACATCAAGTCTTTCAGACGTCACAGCAAGCTAAGAAACAGCCATCTTGAACCAATAATACGCAAAAAATGGGCCGATATGATTGCCTATGAGCTCCAATTACCCATGTTTACCAATGGAAAATAATGTGGTGGAGTATAATGAAACACAGAAATCTAATTTGTCAGACCTATTAAATATGCATTGTTTAGACAGTGAACAATCCATAATTGGCTCCAAAACCTGGCACCCAGGAATATTGTTGGTCATTTCCTTTTCATTACTTGTTTGTTCTGAAGTCTGGTGGTGGTCCTGGTACCTCAGGCAGTCACCTCTGTGACCCTGATGGCTTGTAAGACAACACAAAATTAAACAGGGTATTGCCAGATGATATCTCGTACTGCATGATAATACTGCAGAGGGCAGATATGGAAAGGCTTTGGCTCGATGCACTCTTTCTTCAGTATTTCAAACAGACTTTTCTAACTGATCCATTTTTCAGGTAATCAATGTTGCATGGGACCCAGTGTGACGGGCACGGGAGATGAAACGCTCTTCCGGTGCCAGTCTTCCGCTGCACTCTCTTTTCAAAATTTAAATGTGCATCTCTTGCTGTTCTGACAATTCAATTAGAGATCTACCGAAGCCCTGTGAGATCTCCCCTCATGCATGTGTGAAGCCAACTCATCGTCCAACATCAAATGAGGGGTGTTTGAAAGTACAGAGCTGAGGAGGCGAAGACAGCAGAGGGAAAGCGGAGAAGAATAATCTGTTGATGGAATATGTATCATGCATTGTACCTTTCTACAAGAGCTGTAACATACACAATAGGCTTTGGCCACTTACAGACCAATACACAGCATGATCACACATTATTTGGGCCAGCTATACATTTCCCAGTGTACTGAAGTGTTCCATAGCCTAATGGAAGTCTAATGCCCCATATGAGTATAATATGATGCTGCGGTAACAAGGCTTCTTCTGTTTCTATAAGTAATGAATACTATTATATTATAATTATCATGATATTTGTCCAATAGTGCAGAACACCGAGAAACTGTCGTCTTTTCATATTGGTCAGATTTAGTCATATTCACTGATGATCAATGTACATGATATACTCCTGTTACTCAATACTAAGACAGTGGCTGATAATAACAGCCAACAGAATCAGATGTAGAATATCACATGCTATGGCTAAACACTAAACAAGCCTGCACGTCACTCACAATGACATGTTCAAGTTCAACTTTTAGACTTTGTTGGTACCTAAAATGAGTTTTCTTTTGACTTTTACCTCCTTCACAGGAAGCGTCAGACGTCAGGTTTTTCCCCAACTCACAACATGCAACATTAAAATTCTCACTAAAAATCACAATTATATTGAAACTGACAAACATAGTTTGCTTCTTGCAACTATTCCAATACAGTATATCCTGTTTTCAGTTTGAATGGTCAGATTCTGACTTTCACACAGTTTGACTTTGCCAACACTTCTGGAAGACAATGGCATTCGCCATACTTTTGGAAAGCCAGGAGTCACACTGAGCATGTAATCTTTACTGAAGAGCACAAAGCACATGTGCCCTCACTTTCCATTGATTGTACACGCTTCATGCAGCAAACGGTCAGAGCGCTGCAGTACCACTTATTTTTTATCTGCTACATATTTGTCATAGTTTGCAGTGAACTGACACAATACAGATACAGTATGTGACGACACAACATATACCTGGATTTAAACTGTACAAAGTGGCGTGCGCATTATCCAGTTGACAGTTTGGGACATTATTTTTAGATAATATGAACACAGCTGTAGTCATGTTCTGTCCTCGTCACTGTCAAAGTAAGTAAAGCATGCTGGAGCCACAAATAGCCCATAAGGCAGAACCCTAATTCCTTTTTCTGTAGCGTGAGGAAAACTTGATGTACAAGTATGAAAGGCTTGTTCTCCCTAGTGGCATCCGACAGATAGAGCCATTCTCCCAACTCCGTCAAGACTGATAAAAGTCACTCCATATTTGTGTTTAAAAAGACATTGAGTGGATGTGTTGTGGAGAGAATTTTCTTGGTTTTCAACTTGTTTTCAAAAGCTTTACCTCAGTTCGTAGTATTTTATGACCTTAGTCTGCCTCATTGCTAGGCTACCTGCAGTCATGGTGATTTATGGATCTAGACAACAGGGATGTTGAATGAGTACACTTTAATTCACTGACGTCTGAGGTTCTCTGTCGGAACCATATAAATGGTGTTTAATATACTGCTGTGATGCCTATAAGCTAAAATGTAATATGTAGTCTATAACCAATATCCAACATCCAACATTATGATGATGAATTCTAAGCAGGCACAAATTGTTTTTAGGCTGAAGATTATTCTTAGACTCATGTCCCAATGTAGGCACCAAGAATACTAGCTCTTACCAGCCTTCTGACCCAGGGTTTAGAGCTTTGGTGTCAGAGGAAAAGTGCAGAGGATGGTGCATACTTTCCCAAGTTCCTGAAGTGGCCTATATTTTTCTATTTATCTCCTTTCCTTTGAGAAATCCACAATGTCAACACATCTTGAGCACCATTTGCAGCTGAAGGAAACCACATTCTCCGCCTGGATACCAGTTAGGCTGTAGCAACCCATAGTTCCTCTACCACCTGCTCTACCATGCAGAAACAAAGATCCTTTTGGCAGTGTTGTAAGCACGCAGCCTCGGTGACCAGGGAGGCGAGGATCATGCCCCGTGCTCTGCTGGCTGCTACAAGGGTTGCGTCTTTAGAAACATCATCAGTGGCCTGTGAAAAAAAGCTGGATCAGCTGTGCGCTTTCTCGTGTCATGCAGGAGATCTAACAGCTGGCAGCTGATCATATGGCAAGATATAAGCAGCGGGGCCTGATGTACTGAACTGCTTTACACACTGAAACGACATACATCTATGTGAACATAAAGAACAAGATGTACAAGAACACTGTTTCACTTACTCTGTATAGCCTCCTCTCTTACTGTTCTCAGCTTGTGGGCCTTAATTTCTGATAGCAAACATATGCATGATAGAACTAATAATAGAAGCACAAAGACTGCATTGGGAGGGGGGGTGCTCTCCTGGCAAGTGTGATTTAGCAGGTCTGTATTTCAAATGGTCTGTTTAACTAATGCACAGTAATTACTTCTCCAGAAATGAGCAGGCAGATAACATCAATGTATAGTGGCATCAAGGTACATTTTGTAAGCTATGACATCTGTGTACATTATATTCAGGAGTGACTAACCACTGCCCAGCAAGACTGCTAAACTATAGATAAATTAATTCAGAATACTCAATACAGACACTACTCTAACTGGAAAGTCTGGCCCATCACAAGCGAAGCAAATATGCAAAAAATATATATTCTAGTTCCGTTGTTCTCATCATTGTTGCAGAGTTTTGATACTAATAATTATTTCTGAAAACAACATTGAGCTCATAAGTTGTTTAGACATATTTAGTAACGCATTCCACTTTAAGTTTGGATGTCCTCCGTAAATGTCATAAGTCTCTCTGTTTTTTTCTGTTCTGTTTTTCTGTGCTCTTTTACAAGAGTACCTACCCTCAGTAAAAAAAGGCCACATGGTAACGGTAATGACAGTCTTATGATTCACTCCATAAATAGGTGTAGATCTGCTGTCTGATACACAAACTTCAGTCTCAAAGGACCCACACATTATAAGTAGACAGGAATGCTTACTGAGGCTAAACAATCTAAAGGGCACCACCTAGAAAACAACGTGGTGTCGGCACAACAGGAATAAGAGGCTAATAAAATTATGGTTTATGTTGGCTACAAATTGTGCATGAAACAAACTTTCTTCCTTCATTTTGTTTTTAAACTAGCCAATAAATAAAAATCACACGAATGCTCTATAAAATAGATATCAGCTACAAAGTGGAAAATATTCTTTCATATTAACTCATTTTGGCCATCTGAAAGCTGTTTAAGTTTAAATCTAAATACTACTATCACCTTCTTATGCAACAAGATGTATATATCATGGACACTCCATGTGACTAAAATTACATTCACATGTACTCCAAGAATCAACAACAATCTGTTTTATGACAGATTACAGTGCCATGTGTGTATTTGTTGCATCCTTAATTGGCAGATGTGTAACTGGTTAATGCTCACAGTTCATCAGCAGCAACCTGCATAGTTTACTAATTGGGCAAACTAAGATAAAGTCATAAGCTGTTTTTACGATCACATCTGCTAATGGATGTAGTCATTAGTAACAGCTAAATGGTATCAATTTAGTTAACAGTTAGTCAAGAAACTTCTAAAAACTTTGGAAACATGGCATATTAAATTATACTTGCATTGCATATCTTTTTACATTTCACTGATGGTTGCAATGCCATCATCCAGACTATTACTTTCATACTGTAAAGTGATTCTGTAAATATGTGGGGATTTGAGTATGCTGAGCTCGTGCATGTCAATGAGAAGAATGAAACATTTCTAAATAAATAAACAAAACAATGGTGAGCCAGCGTATAATCTCTGCGTATTATTTCACAACTAACCCAGCAAAAAAAATCAACAAAAAAATCCAGAAGTTCCCTCGGCTCTTGTGGTAGAAAAAAAAAGCTAAGAACAGGAAAGAAGATTAACACAAAGTCACAGATTATGGGCTACCGTTTGTGAATCGTGCACTGGAAAGTTTTTACCTCCAACAGAAAATACTGGTTGGATTGTGTATACCCTAATCTGATTCTATCTCAGCCCTGTCCTCTCCCTGTTTATTCACCAGACACTTTCATAATTCATTACTGTGTCACGCTGGGATCATTTTAAGTTGCTTTATGATGCAGAGCCAGTAGAACAAAACTCCTCCCATTTGACACCCTGAGCAGACTGATGCCACGGCCTGAAGAAAATCCAGTCTACAACCAATGGAACTAATAAGGCTCGTTGGAACTGCCAGTATCAGACAGAGCAAACCTAAATAGTCCACAGGCAGAGGCAGAGCTTCTGGGTTGATGGGTGGAAAACATTTTTACAAAGGACTGGAACACAGTTCAACTCTATGGGTCATAACAAGATAAGGTGGTTAGATGATGGATAGATGTCATGTCTGTGCAAGTATGTATGCAAATTAGTGTGTAATCTAGTTCACCATAGTATCATAGGACTTACTTTCATAAAGCAGGGTGTTTACCTACTTGCTTTGCCAAAACACAAGGAGTAACGGATAAAAAAACCCGCCATAATGGGCATTAACTTCATAAAACTCTCCTAACAAGTAAAACCCGCACTGTAAAGCTTGATCACGGTTGTTAAGAAGACATCTTTTTACGGAATCTCAGTTTGGGTGGGTCGGGTGTGTGTTGTAGTCCCAGTTTAGGAGTTAAGATGATAAAACAGGTATATTTTTACATAAAAGCACTGTCTAGAATGTCTTTAAATAAATATATTAGAGTACACTTAAGGTAGCCACTTTAATGCAGATTTAGTTCAAAGTATCTTGAATCTTGGCCCTTTATTTCTTTTTAAAGATCAGGTACAGTGGCTGAGTTAATTGAGTGTCTGATGACTTAACAACTGCAGAGACTTGAGCTGACCTGCATCGTCCTACTGAACAAGACCTTTCAAGATCAATTAAGTAGGAATGCCACGGCGGGCATTTAAGGAAGCTGGACAGCATTCTAACGCATTCTGTTAAAACCTGCTCGAAGAACTAAAGCTTCCAAGTCAATTTTTCTTTTTAAAACGCCCCAACATCTATGATTCCATTTTTGTTTTTTGTTTTTGGGGGGATGGGTTACTGCCAGGCACCTTTAAAATGCTTAGGATCACAACAGAAAACTAAGGATTAAATGCATTTACACCCAACACAGCACGTACCACACAGTCTGGCGTCAGAAATGTGTGCCTATCGCACGTGACGTTGATGCAACAGCAGGGAGTGTTGCATTTCAAACAAAGGCAGTGGGGTGTTTATTGTCCTAAATAATCTGCTCACTGAGCATTTCATCAGAACGCTAACCACAGCCCATCATATTCTATGTGCTACTTTTCCAAACAGCAGTGTTTTTTTTAAATGTATTTACGCATTCAGCAAGAGAGATAGCCAGACTCAGCACCTGTCATGAATGTCTATTTCAAGAAGACAACAAAACACCGTTACACTGTGCATTGTTATTTCTGTAAAAATGTCAGTTTAAAACATTGATCAGTAGCACAACTTTAAAGAAAATTGTAAATCTGTTGAAAATGATTTTAAGAGCTGTTCCTTCACTGACTCCAGACTTGCCAGACTCCAATAAGAGATCCAAAGGCCTGAAGCTCCCAACTCATATGTCTCTTGACAGAGAGGTCTATGGCAAGACGAGTTTCAAGTGAAAGAGTCTCTTCTCTTCCAGGTGTTGCAGAAAACACACTTACAGACAACTGCAACACAACAAGGACTAAGCACAAACAGGTAAGAGCTAGTTTTAATAATACAGAATACCTTGTCTGACAATTACATAGAAAGCATTTTACAGGGAATGCTTTTCACAATACACATCCTACCTGCTAATTTAGTCCAATTTACACTAGCTGTACCTTACTGCAACACATGCAGCTTCACATACCAACGACCTGGCCGAGCAACACCCTACCTCCCCTCCCTGTTCACTTGGAGGTCACCAACCAACAGTTGCGTGCATCCACTAATGCTTAAAGTCAAGCTCTTTTTTTCTTGGGGGCTGAAACAGAGAATGAGAGGGAGACTAAGGAGGAGAAAGCAAGATAGTGAGACTTGTTGCGTCCAGCTAGGGGTTGTGTCATTTCAGCCTGACATGGCATAGCAGATTAGAGCCCCTGCATTCTATTGCTTTAGCGTGCGTGTGTGAGAGTGCGTTTCTGTGCGCCTGCACACGTCCCCAGCACTGTTTATGTACGTGCACGAGCTCTGACCGTCTATCCGCTTCCTAGGAGCGCCCTGCAGTGTTCCCAGGCACCAATTATGGTGGGACTTGTCCCTTTTCCCTCTGTATTGGAAGTGATGTGGCTTGCCCTGCAGGGTCGACACCACCACTACACCCACATATCTGCAGAGATTCTGCCAGCGCCTGCGGCCTTCCACCGCAATCCTGGAGAAATGATAATTATGACATCCGCCCACTCAAGAGGCAAGAGATAGTTCAACTCCCTTGCCCCTTGTTCCAGCCCTTTTTTTTTTTTTGACTGATTCAATATTCTGTGGGCTAGCGCTGCCTACTTTCTCCTCGTCTTAGAGTAGCAGAGGCTCTCCAATATATCTGCAGGCTTTCTCTGTCTAAAAGTATTGTGCTTTAATAAAGTTTCACAATGCCTCCTTCCCTGTTACACCCCTGAGCTGATACTTAAAACTGCAGACTAATTTCCTTTGGTTATTACACGCATTACAAGCCCACCTATTCAAACACACATTTGCCTTTCGCTTTATTGCAAGCAATTAGTTCAACAGGGATCTAATCAACAATTTTCTGTGGTTGATTATTGGTATTCAACCCCTGGTTCTTTACAGCTAGAGAAAAGAGGGAGATTTTTCATCGATTTAGATTACAGGCAGACCTCTTGTTATTGAGAGATTATTGGGGAAAAGCAGGCACTTGAACAAAGCAGCATACAGTGTGAGTCATCCCGAGTTTGGGCATAATTCATTAAGAGGTTCATGTGTCTCCACAAACAATCAATCAATAACTCAATTCAAGTTATTCAGACACATACGGCTTCAACAGTGCATACATTTATGCTATGGGGTCCTTATAACTAAGCTATTAGATTATGAATCTTTGGTTCATCCAAGCCAAAAATTGGGATCCAAACTCAATTATGCAATTCACAACTTAAAGCTAATTGGACAGTTCTTTCCTTCATTAACTTGCACTTAAATAGGACTGTAACCTCACCCTGAGATGGGAGGGAAAGAAACAGTAGTCCAAAGTGCAAACTGATTTATTAGGCTTGGGTGAAGTAAAGGTGTATTTAATCAGTCCTGATCTACAGTATGGCCCAGGAATGTATGCTTAATGTTAACATTACTGTAAATGAGATTTACTGCGCAAATAAAACAGGATTCTGATTCAGATATCCTCCTTTCTGATTGGCTGAGGTCTGTTAGCTGTCGTGACGCAGTCCCCATTAAACACACCTGTGACCACTAACGGTAATTATTAATATTCAAAAGCCACTATATTTAGCTATGGTAAAATGCCCCCCAAAAAGAAGGTGAGCCAGAGAATACTGAACTATTGGGCATTTGAATCAGTTTTATAAATAAATAGAGCCACTTAAACCAAAGTTTTAGGGATTTTCGGGGGGGGTTATAAAAAGCAGCATATGTACAGCACCAGTCTTGATCACCATAAGCCTGCAAGGCGCCGTAGGATACTGTAACTGCGTGTGGCAAACAGCCAGGTGTGCTGGAGGTAATGGAGGACCCTCAGGAAAGCTTTCTCTCCCTCTCTGTTACCTTCCTGTCAAGTCCAGGCACTTTTTATGAAGAATGTCTCTAGGTCATAAAATTATTCTATTCGTTCTATTCTTTATGTTGACGGGTCAGTCCACATAAAGTGTATTTTTCTCCTAATGGTCAAAACTGCTCCATAACATAGTTTAGCTAGTTGGAACCTGCCCATAATAGACACCTGGATTCCTCGCTAATCGGCTATTTCAGAATACAGCTGAATGGAAGCTTCCACAAAGCCCACCTGCTCCATAATTTTAACAACACGAAAAAGTAATAAGCACATTACAATGTGACATTTCAGAGAAATAAGCTATACACAGAAATATTCTTGCTTGGTGGCTTACCGACTAAAACTGATGAAAACAGGAGAAGGCTGCTTCAAATGTCACCGTACTCAGTCCATCAGTACTATACGGGGGAACCGACGCATTGAAGAGGGGCTAACCCCCACCGCACTTTCTCTCTGGTCCTTAAAAACAGGCTGACACACGGGGAAACTTCACAGGGTCCGTCAGTCCCCACTTGTCCTCTCGGGTCCACAGTCTTTCTCGACTCTTAAAAAGCTGTCACACACACTCGCGGGCTGCTTATTATTCCGTTGCACTAGGAGCGCACGGTGATCACTCCGGTCCCGGGATGATGAGTGTTAAGCCCTCCTCACACAGCCTCCCCGCAATTAATCATGATTAAGTTGCAGGTTCGAGCCACCAGGACAAAACAGTATGGTGATTAAAAAGAGGCTATTCTTTCGCCTTTTACAGTCCACTCAAAATAATCAAAGCGCGCACTGCGTCCAGCTCTCGCGCCGCGCCGCGCGCTCTGTGTAGTTAACCAATCTGCGATATATTGGAGTTGCTCGGTAATTTGCATGCTGTAGAGGTGGACTACAGACAAGGGAAGTAGCGTCAAGTCAGACACAATGCATAGCAGGAGTTCTGGTGGTGACTTTCAGAATAAAAGCAGAGGTCCTAATGGATTCGAGCTCCAAATTTAATTAATTTAAATCCACATTTGACAATTGTAAATAAAATCCACAAAACGCTCTGAAACAGTTTCATCCCTTACCTGCAACCTTCTAAAGAAAAAGTAAAAATACAACAATTTTATTTAGAAGGGAATAACACAAAACCTCCGGTACTTCCCTGTCTGTATCTGGTTATTTTTGATACAGCTGGGGAAGCTCTGTAGCAGTTATACAGAGCTCCTCCTCTTGGAGGTTCTTAACAATACCAAGGAGAAAAAAACGTGCATTGAGGAGCTTTAAATAGCCTGGCTGCAGCACCAAGCCTAAAGGATGGAACTAATGCTATATAACATATACCACTGCATCCAAAACACAGATTAATGTTCCAGTCCAACCAATAAAGACTCCCTTAAGCCATTCATAAAACACTTAATACAATAGAAACAGTCCTTAAGAGAGACAAAATAAGGTAATTTATTTAAGTCCAGTGGCTGCGCCTTTGTGGGGGATGAGCACAGTGGCATATTGCACACCTTCCATCATGCAGCGAACTGGGGTTCAAGCTGGTCTATGTCCTTGAACAAGACACTGAAGTGCTACCAATTCCAGCTGAGTTGGAACTCAGCCTGACCTCTGACCTCCCTGTGGTGCAGGAACTGATAAAGTGTGTTATTCATTATTCCAGCTCATGCATCTGTGTGATGAGTAAAAAAAGGCCATACAGTACATTACTTATGATAGCATCTGATTCATAAGCATCTAAACCCCTGCTGGAATTCTCTGCTGCTCACTGGCTGATCACTTTCAGATGGGTCAGGAATGTCTCCCTCATGCTGTGGTTTTACGTGTCTTACCTCTTAAAGCAAAGTGGGTTTGTCGCAGGATTAGTGTAAATTTAACTCCCATCTGGAACATCACAGAGTCGGGCAAGTCCATGCTTGACCTCGTCAGTTACCCAACCCAGATAAATCTTCTCAAAGGAGGTGGCCAGAGGACTGAGGAAGCCAAAGTGAATAAAAGTGAAAAATTACAACCTTGAAAATACTTGAGAGCTTGTAATGGAAAACCCTAAAAAAACGTAGGCGCTATTGCAGAATGAAAAGGTTAGCTGATATATCGCTTACATTTACACAACCTGGTATCATCTAAAAGTATCTTTTGCAAGTGGATTTACAAAAGTATGTACACAAAATAAAATCAAGCTTTAATAGTGCGTGTTACTTTAATGGCATTGATGTTTTAAGAGCAAGCGTGTATTTAAAAATGCATTTGCAATGTCACTTTTCAAATAACTCGCCAACCTAATGTCTCACTTCATTTTTTAAGTAAATATATTGTATACTTTCAGTGGCGCCTTGATGAAAAACGCCCTTTAACTACTTTCTACAATGGCTTTCCTTTTGATGTACGCCACAAAAGTCATTACGCACGTTCTTTGTGTGCTGTTTTTAAGAAGTCCAGGTGCTTTATCACATGGACCTGAACTAAAAACAAATAAATATAGAGATTAGATGCATATCTGTGTTTTGTTTTTGTAGACTGGGACTGTAGACAGACTGGATGTAGCTGGCATCTCAACAAGGCTGGTGCATGTTTCATTATTTATGTCTATTTTATTGATCTGTTGTCTGATCACAGAATGCGGTGCTTTTTGGGATGCGCAGATGGGACAACAATAGATGCTAAGCTTCATGCAAAACCTTGTTGGGTGAAATAAATGGCGTTTGTTAGACTTCAGTGGAAGTTGGAGAGGAGAACGTGGATCTGTTGTTTGATCACGTAATGAGGTGCTTTTCAGGACGTGCCGATGGGACAACAATAGATGCTAAGTTTCATGCAAAAGCTTGTTGGATGAAATAAAGGGTGTTTGTTAGACTTCAGTGGAGAGCATGGATACTGACGCTGCAAAAACCTTAATAGCTTTATTTAAAACTATTATTCAAAACTATATTTACAATTCAAATGGTATCTCACACTTTGTGTTACACATTTCACACTGTAGCTCAATAGTAGAACAGTGAACAGACAGAAGGTGGACAAAATAAGAGAAACACCTTACATTGTAAAATAGGCCCTACAGTAAAACACCAGTCTGGTGTAGCTCGCAGTGTTTGACTTTGTCTGAGACTATTGAGGATCTTGAATCAACCTGATGGCATTTATTGAAGCTGTAGTTTGTACTTGTTCAAGCAAATACCCTGGAACTGTCTCTCAGGTAGTATTGGATTTCTTTTGTGTCTGTGTTTACAGGATGTGCTAGTAGTTTGCCACATTATATTCTCACACACTTGTAGGGTTTGCATAAGTAGCAACATATTAAAAGCAATTAGTCGTGCAGTAGTTATAGTTAAGTCTGTCAACACTGATACTAAAGCTGAATTAATTCTATTCATGACAGCTGCATTAAAAAAAATAAATAAATCTCATAATGTTTGTTTTTTACCATGGGATCCCTAAGATTCCCCTGCTGTAGTTTGTAGGCTTTAAGATACCAAGCCAAATGCTTTAGGCTGCAATGCATGCATCATTTTGTCTCCCGAACACCATCATTAAAAGCAAACTGAAAAGTAGGATGACACTCACAACGGAATCGTCTGTTGGCAATCGTTCAAACACATCTGTCCTATTTTCATCATAATCATTATATACTTAACAGCAAAAAACAAAAAAACAAAAGCTTTACTGCCAGGTCTGAGCATTTTCCCAGTGCTCCAACAGTAATAAGTGTGTTGTGTTGCGATGTTACCTCTCTGTTACCTCTATTTGTTGAAAGGGACACAGCAGCTATTGTATCAACACAATTACATGCCTCCCACTCGCATGATAAAGCAGCAGATATAAGTATTTGAGCTGAGAGAGAGAGAGAGAGAGAGAGCCTGGAGATATTTAAGGGCAGGACAGCATTAGCCAACTGTAATAGCACGACTTCATCTGAGTATTCTCATGTTGGACGTGGGTTGAAAATGCGTGGTTGAACACTAAAAATGCGTGTTTTATTTGGAGCACGTTCAATTTGCAACAAGGCTATCCAGATTCTCTTATTTAGTGAGAATCTGGTTTAGTTTCTTAGTTACAGCTGTTCTTCTGCATAATGTGAGCGCAAGTCATATATTTCTAAGGCAACTTATTTATTTCCTAAAAAGTTGAGTGTCTACTGAAAAACAGTCCTTTCCTAAACAAAGGCTGGGTTTTTACATAATATTTTGCATAATGGCCCTGTAACAATATGCACAATTATCATCAATGTATTCCACAGCTGTTTGTCTTTTTTTTTTTTTTTTTGTTATTCTCAGTCAAGGTCATAGTCTCTGCTGCATTTTTGGAATCAAAAAATCATGCTGTAGATGTGCTCTTGGCTTTGTTTGGACCTGAAGGCATACACATTTTGCAACCCATTCAGAGCCATATCCTCTCTGCTCCTTCTTTTAGTACTTCTGATGTCACTATAAGTCATCTTCATGGGAGTAGCACTGTACCAAAGAAGCCAAAGGAGTAAAACACTGCTGCGTGATGACATTTGAAAGACAGGGCAACTTTTGCTTATATCTCTTCCCAAATAATGGAAGATCCTCCTGCATCTGCGTGTGTTTTTGTGTTGGCCCAAGGAGCTAGCCCACCCACAGTCCTACACTGCACAATTTGTGTGCTGCAGTCTGAAATGTCTCACATACTCTGCATTAGGGATTCTTATGTGGAAAAAATTGACTGGGTAAGACTGGGTAAATTTAGTCTTCCTCCTTGCTGCTCCACTGTCATAAGGAGACCAGAAACTGGCTTTCCAGCCCAAACTTTAGAATCCCATCGAGTATTTTACACTGTTTACCTCCAGCTCTCAATCGTGAAAAACTGGCCATGTAAGCAAAGTCCAGTAGGTTGGCACTGTGTGGTATTAGGGTCATAAAAATACTTATATATATAGTCAGAGCTCAAAATATCCATATTATATACTAAAAGGAAATGATTCCCATTCTGTATTGATTAGTTTTCCCCTATTGCACCCCTTAAGGTTGGAAAAGTCATTCGACACCATGTGCAAGCACCTTGTTCAATCTTTAATGGCTGCACCATCACTTTGTGATATAAAGCAACAATGACAGGGTTCACCTTGTTCTTCTACTCAATGACGACTGACGTGCAATACGCGTTCTTTTGTTCTTTCATTCACTGTGACGGAGGTCATGTCAAGCAGGTTTGCAGTGGGGATGTCTCTGCTAGATGTGTGTTGCTGAGAAGACGACAGCCGAGGTTCTCTTCAGCTTGCATCATGTTTTCTTCACAATTAACAACCTCATATGTAGCCAAAGCTAACCAGTCAAAGTTTTTGCAGCATCCATGTGGGATCTCCATAGCGGCCGAGCCCCAGTGTGTATACTTCTGAGGAGGCGCTCAGCAACTATGGTGAAGCCTATGGTGTAACTTATGGTAGATGGTGGCTATGTTCGAAGGCTCAAGCTTTTTTGTTCCCCCTTTAAGAGTTATGCCCGCATATTTCATTCAGGGCAATCTCAGTCCTTTCATAAACTTAATAATTACTTAATATATAGCCCCTTTGACAGACGGAAGCACACAATAAATGTTTGAGATACATTTGTAGCAGTTGATCTGAGCCAGCTGTGTGCTGAGTCCTGAAGGGTCACATTTTTTATTTTTGTTTTTGTGCCCCTCAGTGCACCACTGTTCAGGCCAGTTGTTCCCCAGCTGCTCCTCTGGTTGGCCCAAGCGCACTTGTTGTTAGCTCAATTGCTCCTTTAGCTGGCCTAATTGCCCTGTGACATCCCAATGGCTCTTGTGGTCAGGCCAAGTGCCCTTTTGATTAGCACAAATGCTGTTCTGGTGCGGTTGTAGGCTAAAAAAAAAAAAAAAAAGAACCCTGCCACAAGATACTAAAATAGATAAGGTTCATGTCAAAGTGCCCGTTAAAGTGTGTGGACTAGCAGCTTTGGCAAAAAAAAAAAAAAGTAATTAAAAAACAAAAGGTCAGTCTTGATGCTTTTGATATTGCGAGGTGTCTCTTATCACTCAGCTATTGTTAGCACCAGACCATGGAGCGCCAAATCCCACACAGATGACTTAGGTGTTATGCTCTTATCATCTGTCCTTTAAAATCTTGTTCGGTCTTGAAAGTTATACTTTCATGGTTCTTCACCCGTAGCAAGTCCTGAACTTTTCCCTGTGAAGCTACATGTGTAGTTGGACTTGTTGGATGAGGAAAGTAAGACAGAAAGTAAGAGAGAAACAAGATAAATCATGGACAGGATTCAAAGCCCAGGTTGTACAAGGACACCGTCTGCTTCGGCTGTAAACAACTTAGCTGACATTTACATTCGGTATGTACTGTAAAAGCTGCCGGTGAAAATGTGACAGTAAACACATGTGTACTTGGTTGATATTTACACATGCTAACTCCCACTGACACCCCTTTCATCATGCCACCTAACCATGTTTATGCCTTTTGTTAGAACAATGACTTAGCAGTGTCACGACGAAGAATACTCCCTCTGTCTGAGAAACCGTGCCTTTTTGACAAACACATACGAGGCCACAGCGTGTGATGAGTGGAGCATGCTAATTTCCTCTCGTTGACTCAGGTCCAGGCTTGTAGGATATTTGATCGCTACGCTCTGGCAGTCAAACCTGCCCCGGTGTTATGCAATGAAGGAGTATAGGTTTTTTTCAAAATTCAGAATTTAAAGCGACATGGAAAAGTTTTAAACACAGTAATTAAGGGCAAATGCATGTCTATTGTTAATTTTGTTTTGTGTGAGGCATGATGAGGCATGAAAGATTCCAGATCTTCTACAGACTATATGTTTGACTGAAAACATAACTCAAGCTACAACATGCCTTTCTTTAACCTTCATTGACACAGGTTTGTTTTCTACCTACTTGCTGTCCCTGTGGTTAGCAATGATTTATGGTTTGTAATGAGATACTTTGCTGCATACTATAGTCTGTTGCTTGAGTATCCACCAAAAGGAGCAAAATTCAAAAGGATTAATACAGCAGTGCTGCAGGTCAGTGACCTTTTAACTGCTTTGAGCACAACAGGAATGAGCAACTTACTTTAATTTCACCCTCTTTGTTCGTATAATGTTTATCACATTCCTCCTGTGTAGCATCATCTTATGCTAAATGTTACTGTTGGCTGGGAATCAGCACAGTGCAGTTTCATGGTTGTAAATCCAACCTGTCTTTAAAATGGTGCACATTCCAGGCAATGCACAACAACTACTCAGACAGTTTCAGTCATTCATTCATTCTGGCAGGCCTTTTTAACATATTCAGAGTATGGGCGCTGCTTTGTTTTCACTCCACTTTTACAGTTATTGTGACAAGAGGGCAAAGGTGAATGCAGGGTCAGCCAGATGCAAAGACACTGCAGGGAAGGGAACATGTCAGGTGTCGGATTTGATCCCGTTCCCCTCAGGGCGACACTCTTCAAGTGTATGACAGAGTGTAAGAAAACATGTGCCAATGGCTACCTGGCTGAGTACAAAGATCTGACAGGAAAGGACAGAAAAACGGAAGTGATGTGTTATTTCCTGTTGGCAGTGTGAAGTGCGTGCTACTAGTGCATTAAAACAAAGCCTTCTTTTTCCAAACACACTCTTTTTGTCTAAGCTTTCTTTAGCGTGATTTAAGTTCTTGTTCCAGGATCTGCTGCAAATCAAAATTTATATCCTAGTGCTATCTTTTTTTAAATAAAAAAAGAAAATTGGGGGGGGGGGGTACTTGACATCACTTTAACCTTCATGCAAAAAGATTTGATTACTGCCAACCTCTGTTCAGGGCCAACTGACATTCGACCATTACATTTGTTCAACCATTTTTAACTACATCAACTGAAGTAAACCCACAACATTAAATACTCTGTATTAGCCCCCTGTCCTTGAGTCGAAGTCAACTTATCGTACATGTGCATTACTCATGCTGCCTGAATCCCATTGATCTATTATTGAGTCTAACTCCTATTAACAATCCAATCCCATTTGTCATACAGTGCCCTTCCCCTCAGCATTGTGCCTCTTTCACCTGGGCTTGTCATAAGTGCTATATATGAACAATGCTGATAAGGTCGCCCTTGTTATTTTCCATCCCATGAACACCTGTCTGCTCTCCCTCTCTATCTCTCCCTCCCTCTCTCTCTCTCTCTGTTCATGTGACACCGCTCCAGTCATCCACACGTGAGACCCCACATCTCGCTCCACACCCCCTCCTCAAACTGGTACGAAAGATGACTACCCGGCCAATATCCTGCTTATTGTTCACCTGCGACCACTTTTAATTAAAACCTAACACAACTTTTGTGTTTTGAACAAAGCAACCGGTGCTATTGTAATCGGGCTGGGAGCCACCTCGGCTTTTGTGTGTTTGACACTCTCCGCCTTCCTTTATTGACCTGTGATCTATGAGCCACTTCCAGGTAACACAGCAGATGATGAAGCCATCCGGACCTGTGAGCATGGCTGACGTAAATTCTTGTGAAAGAGGACAGCTTGTTTTCGCTGATGAAGTGGCTTTGAGAGAAATCGGAAGGGCCTCGGGGTGCGAGCCCTCTGCCACATGGTCCCTCGGTCTATTGCTCCCTGATTTCTGTTTTATTTCGCTCGCGGTGCCTGTCACTCTGCACGTCTGCCCCTACTCTCTCTCTGTCTGTCTCTTCTGTCCCCAATTCTAAGCTATATTTTGTTGGAACCACAAGCAGACTGCCTGGGTCTTTGTGTAACTAGTTGTCATTTTGGTTCAGTAGTCCTAGCAGTGGACAGACTTGAGCTGCAGCGTTGCATTCATTGCTGAAACACCCATGTATAATACACCCTCACACAGAATATTTGTTTTTTCATGCAGGTGCACACTCAATTTGTAGACCTAATTTAAAATTTGCATTCAGGATATCCATGGCTGCTTTCATTTTAAGCACCCATTGAATGTAATATGTTGGCACAAATTAACAAGTGCATCTTTTTATCCTGAGAATGTGTAAAAGATTAGAGGGAAGAAATGGCAATTTCAATGCTTGCCACAAACCCCACTTTAAATTTCAACAAACCACTGCAGTCTTGAGGGGGAGGTGTATTGTTAATTGTTAGTTTTGGTGGCCCTCTGCTGGCGATTTGACATACCAATATGTGTCACTTAAAACTATCTGGGGAACCTGAAGCACCTAAAATACCACTGATGTTGATCTTGTCCCTGCAGCATAATTTAAATTGTATTCAATTAATTAAGCATCTACAAAAGAAAGCAGTATCTCGTCAGCAGCTTGTTACGTAAATATATTCATAAAACAAACACGTTATAAGTGAATAAAAGTATAAGTATATATATATAAGTGAATGGGAATGTTACAGTCCACGAGTTAAAACACTAAAAAATTAGTTATATTAATGTGGATAAAAATATAAAACATTTAGATCCTGAATGAAGAGGATAGGCGCTGTCACACAGACTCTGTAACAGAAAGTATTCAATGAAAGAACTATTTTGGAACCACTCATTATAGATTTCATATACATTTCATGTATATATTTGAGTGCAGTGCATTATGCCTGTCCCGCAGTGCTTGAATAGGAGTCAGAAAGGTGATACAGTCAACCAGCAGCCTGCACAGCACATGTAGCCCTACTGTCCTTACAGCCATACTGTCCTTGCGCAAATACTGTTCTTTTTATAGTAGCTGAACATTTGCAAACAGGGAAACTCAAATCATCTAATTAAACTAAAAATGTAAAAGCAAATTTTTAAATAGCATTTCTACAAAAGCAAAAGCAGCTTTTAAATGACTACAACGCTTTTTAACAACAAAAACAGTTAACTATAGTTTACTGCTAACAAACAGGAATAATTTCACATACTGGTACTGAAAGAACTTAAAATAATGCAACCAGAAATAATTTATTCATTTAGAACTATCCAAATATGATCTAAACTGAAAATTATAACAAATAAAACATTTAGAAATAGTGAATCATCAAATACATTATATTTCTATAAGTATTTATCCTATATGAGAACATTTGAGAAGTGCAATGTCTCCATGTAATGTGCAAGGTGCGCATGCTATTTTGACTACCATTTTCACCCAACATTGTAAAATTACAACAAAGACATAACAAGCTGAAAATCAAATTTGATGCATGTATTCCACAATTACTTAGTACAGTATTTACATGAACTAGACATTCTAACATTAACAAAAAAAGGGTTTTACTCACATCATTGTTGATATATCCAGTCAAATGAATCAAGTAGATGTGCTTCCAGGAAAGTTTGCAGGTCGTATGAGTTCATGGCTTTGTGACCAGATCTGTGTGCACATTTAGTATCCAATGGCATTGTGAGGCTGAACAATAGGACCCACTGGCTATGTACATGTGGTCTTTCAAAAAATAAAATAAAACCTTTTGTAGATGTGCTTTTGCGAGAGCTAAAAGTGATGATGTAATTTTACAACAACGGGTCTTACAGGGTTGAAAGAAGCAGCCAATTTTTTGACTTGTTTTCAAGTCAGGCAGTCCTGCTGCCTTCAGACGGCTTAAATTTAAACGCATGTACTGGCTGAGTGTTGTCATTTTTAAACATTATTGCATTATTGCCGTCTCTTTGGTATTGTTGATGACATCACAATGAAGCCAGCAACATTAAAACACAGTTAAAGCTGAGGTATGTTGCTATTAACAGACAAAGCATTGATATATTCCCTGATAATACATACTTTTTTTCTTATTTGCTAAATACTGCAGTAATATTCCACAGTTTACTCACCTAGTGGTCTAAATAGGTTTTCAGAGCATTCTGTCCTGCAAGCAGTAAATATCTGGTGGGGAAGTGCTGACTTGTTTTGTTTTTTATGCCTAAAATGTGATCAAACTTTAAGACAAGTACAGGGAATCTGCTTTAAGTCATAACCGGGACGCCATCAATTTAAGAGATTTATGGGACAGCTTCAAAAGACGAGTGAAGTGATTTCAGGTGGGTTTACTTTACTAGGTCATCCATGACTGAGAGGAAGTCATCCATTAATTCTGCCTTGCAGTGAGTTGGCTGTCCACACCCACTCCGATGAGATGGGAATAGTCCCTATCTGCCGTCCCCATGTCAGTACTGTACGGCGACGACAAACTTTTTACTAAGGGAGCGAGAGCGTCTAACTTTCATCCAGCAGCTGTTCAGCTTAGACTGCAATCTAGCTCAATACTTGAAATCCCTCAACACATGCACCTACATTCAACACTGGCTGCATGGTAATAAGAAACTGTACACAGGTGGGTAAAAAAGCAAAATTATCTATTAATAGCCCAATTCAAACATGGCATATTTGTGTATGTGTCTACGCAGAAATGTGTGTTTGGAGTATTGGCTCACTGGACAAAAGCAGCAGCCCTGATTTTCATGCACATACACACACTGACACACACACCATCTCTGGGCCTCAGCTGCAGGTTGCCCTCCACTGGCAATTACTTTCATCCACAGACTGTGACCAGGAACCGTTACCCTTGGGGTTGGCGTGCACACACACACACACACACGCACACGAGCACAAACACCGCTAACCTGCTGAATGCTGATTCTGGGCTTCTGCCTGTGCAGCTTTTGGTTCTGAATCTGGTCCTGATCCCTTCCTACACAGTGGCAATCCTCCTAAATGCACCCTGATGATTGCGTGGTCACTGGTCCCTGCATGACCATGCCGGTCGAACTCATAAAGACATACACGCACACACACGCACACACACACACACACACACACTGGTTTAAGCTTGGTGTTTTTAGTACCCCAGATACACACGAACACCCACAGATCAGTAAATTCACTCATATACAAAAGACACACACACCATGAAGCCAACCTGCATGAGCCTTGAAGTGGCTTGAAGACAATTAGAGTGAAAGCAAATAGTGAATGAGGACTTCGGGGACAGGGGATTAGGGCGGCAGTGTTTGGCTCCAAGGATTAGTTCAGGGGTGCAGGGTGCTTTAAAAGCAAGAGATAAGCTCTCCAACAACCAAAGGTCACTCACCAAACAGATTGAGTGCTTTGCAAGGATGAGAGGAGATCTCAGTGGCAGCCAGGTAGAGCTCAGGGAAGCATGTGTGAGGGTGTACACGCATCTACTGTATGTATGCAGTTTGTATAAATAGATGTGGGGTTTTTTTCAGTTAGGGTCCCAGCCTTCATAGTATAAAATTACCTCCTGAGATTGCAGGAGTACCCCAAATGTCATTCTTTGTCTGACAAAAATAGCTTTCATTTTGTCCAGTAGCATGGCATGTTCACTTCATTTATTCACCCTGACATAGTGTTCATGATCGTTCTGTTCAGGGCAGCGGGGTAATGATGTTTTGTTTGGTTAGTGTGTGAGGAATCCATCTCGCTGATGTTATTGAGCTTATTGAGATTCTTAATCTGGCCTACAAAGCTCTGATTGGTTGAATACTTCTCCAACAGGGGCAAATCAAATCAAGTTTATTTTCCCAATCATCCTAACCCTAACCCATCCTAAGAACTAGGAGCAGAAAATTCTATGCCATTGCCTTGGTCAGGGGTCATGGGTACTGACAGGAGAATTAACCTAAAATGTTGATGATGATGGTGGGGGAATCCAGAGCACCCAGAGGAAGCCCTTGCAAACACGGGAACAACCAAGGTTTGAACCCAGAATCTTCTTGCAGTGAGGCCACAGGGCCACCCACTGGGCAACTGTGCTGTAAGAAACAAATGGTTTAAGTGATATCACATTCATGTTACATTGGATTTATTGTAATTATGAGTTTCCCACTCACTTGCTTTCATGCTATCATCCACATTTATTAATTACGACTGGGGATGTCAGACATTTTTCAGGGCTTTTTTAAGTAATAAGGAGGCCAACATGTATGCCTAAAGTCAACCAAAGTCATGTTCAGTGTAATTTAACCCAAAAATAATGGATATATTTTGTCACTGTGTATTAGCTTCGCCTCTCACACAGCCAATTCTGTAACCAATTCTCAAGCTATCAGCTAACACGACGGCTCTTTACCATCTCTATCATCTATCCTATCCGAAATGAGCGCTGTACCTATTTGAATCGCTAAATTCAGAGGTTCCGGAGGTGCCAGGCTAATCTACCTGAAATGTGTGCTTGGACATATTTCTTTGGCTAACACAGTGTGTTAGCAGATGATGTGGTTTTTTTGCCTTGTAGTAAGAATTGGGCCATTTTTGTTTTTGCCAGAACCCTCTGTATCCCTGTCCCTGCTGTGCAAATGTAATACACTCATTGAAATGAATGAGGAGGCTGCATTTGATGAAGCAACAGTGGTTGCTGTTCACTCTTAATTAGTTGCTCTCCTAAATACCACTCTGGATCCTCCTAACCTTCCAGATTATTAAGTAAGAAACATACCTTTTACCTAGCGTCATAACAAACATGATTTTCTACTGTTTAAAGACTTTTTTCTCCTGAGCTTCACTCTTCACCTCACATATTTGTGGAATGTTTACAAGAGAACACAAATCCCATCTACTAAACATTCATGACATTAACTCTCATCTACAATCAAACATGCTCTCACTTACGTGTCCGTGCAGTCATGCACTTCAATTAGACGTCTCAATTCAAATTTCAGCTGGCAACACCTGCCTACCGGCCCACCTGCCTGGCCCCCTGCTGCGACTCAACTCAAGAAGCCCACTGGGTTTGTAACAGCCGGCCTTGTTTAGCACAAGGGACAAGGTCGTTTAAGTGATAATGAAATCGTCTCATTACTGTAATGAGACACATTTATAATGAAGGTGATTTGCCAAAAAAGTACACACGCTTACACACACACACACACACACACACACAGGTACACCCAAGCTGACAGATGAGCACAGAGCTTAACACATGCAAAAACATACGCCCAAGACAAGGCTATCCACGTGCAGACATGCGTCCTCCCATCACAAACACACACAGGCACTTCAGACACCAAAATCTGCCACCTAATTACCCAGCAAGCAAAACATAATGTATAACCTCTGTTTGAGGAGAGCGTCACCAGCTTTTTCCCCCACCGCGGTCCAGATCAGTCGGTAAGCAGCTCTTTGTAGCTGCTGTGTATCTTTGTATTAGTTTATCTGTTTATTTTCAGCCACCACCTCAATGCTAATTGTGCTGCAATGAAGTCTTAGACTGTCAACAATAGCGCCGGATGTGGTTTGACTCCGGGTATTACTGTTGTATATTGTGGGAGAGACAAATATATAATTGGCAATATGCCTGTTTTATTATAATATTACTAGGAATTATGCCACAACGAACTCCTGCTATATATATGTGTAGTATTTAAATTATTACTCTAGGGGTTCTGCATAGTTACAAATATCAAATATCAGGCTTATTATGAGGATATGTTATATCTATTGTAATATTGCAGTGCAACCAGGGTTATTTTTGAAGCATTTTAAAGACAAATACAGCAACATTAATTTATGCTGATTCGTTTTTTGGTGCTGATTAGTTGGGGGAGTTTGAGGGACCAAGATCGAGGAATAACAGGGGTTGAGATCAATAGATGGGGTGAAATCGGGGTAGAACACAAGGGCATGAATCAAGGGGTCGAAGTATAATAAATGTTGGACTATATAGGCACGAGAAACTGGATGAGAATGAGGTGTGGTCTCTTTTTCTGAAATTATAATACCTTCACTTAAATAGGACATTACTACAAGTTGTAGCATGGAGTTATTTTTCTTCAAACTGGCAAACTAAATCATCCAATTATCCTGGTCTGGGCTGAAATAAAAAAATGCAGTCCTCTAACAGAACTGTGGAATCAAATAATATTTGCTTGATACTACTTCAGGGATCTGCCTGAATGTGCTTGCCTCCAAGACAGCCACTAAAAGGAGTGAAGCTGCGATACAATTATCACGACACATTAACAGAAGTTGTCAAAAAAAAATGTTAAAGCGCGAGAAGACGCTCCATAATTGGCCTTTTAACCCCAGGGGGAGGTGGAGGTAGTTCAACCTCCACCTCCCCCTGTGTGAAAGCTTACTCTGTGCAGTAATGTCATACACACTGTGAATTTGAAGGATGCTCTGATGAGTCTGGTTCAGTGGCGGCAGATCTGCAGTCTGACCCCTCCTGGGTCAAAGGACCACTTAGGACGGATTTCACTGCATCCATCTAATGTCACCTAAGGCTTTATGGATTCGCTCAAAAGCTCGCTCTTAAGTGTTCACTTAATTTGCTCACCAGCTCTTCAATAAACCCCCCCAAATAAGTACTTCTTGAAGCAGCATTCAGCCAGCTGTGGGATGGATTTTGGACACAAGAGGGCACTGGTGGCTCTCCAAAACACTCACTGCAAAAGCATCCAGGCAAGTCAATCACACTGGAATGCCCCCTGGATTAAGTAGCCCATTCTCTGGCACTTGTTCATATATAAATAGTCCCCCAAGGTGAATATCCTATAAATTGCCTGTCCGTGAGTAAAAGGGATTGCAATTAGGTCTGTCATTGAGACTGAAAAAGATTGAGACCTTATGTCACTCTGTACGCACTGCATCAAGCACATGACCCTGTGTCTTTTGCCACCATGCACCTAATTTGTCTGTTTGTGTCTTTACCCTACAACAGAGGGGGCACATCAACTCCATAACTCACCCCCTGGTCATAATGCCGACGAATGTCCCTCTATCACTCACAAAGCGACCCTATTAGCTTGTCAGGCGCGCCCAAATAGACAACTCTTTGAGGAGACATGCATCTCGCTGGCCATGGCTGTCTGTCTCGTATCTGTTGCGTTTCGCAAAGCATGTCGGATGAATAGACATTGGGGCTGTCTTGTACCCCAGCCACAGGGCGAGGAGATGAAAGCAGAGTGGATTCCGCATGCACACACACACACACACACACACACACACACACACACACAAAAACACACTGCTGCCAAATAAGTGAGAATCCATGACAGATGCAACAGAGTGAATGATGGGAAGGACTAAAAGGTACAGTCAAAGCTTGACAGCACTACACGTGTGTGTTACAGCATTTTTTCTGCATGTCTGTGTGCTGCTTTGTGTCCAACTGTGTCTTTATATTTGATGTGTGCATTCCTCTGTGTGCAGTTGTACCTCAGCATGAGTTTATATCTGTGTATGTGGACATCTGTGTGTACATCCCCTGTAAGTGCTTGGGCTGTGTGTGTGGTGTACTCCCTGCAGATTGCTACTCATCTGTGGTTTATTCATCCCTGTGGATAGCAAGGGTGTACAAGCTAAAAGGATACATCAATCATTGGACGGGGGGTAAAAATAGAATACAGATGTGTCTCTTCGCTCTGGATGCATTTGCAAGATGTTTGAGGGAGGAAAAAAAAGCAGGTAAGAGTGAAAGAAAGGAAGACGAAAAAATCCTTTTTTGTCCCCTGTTTTGTCCACGAGTCACAGCGTGAAAACACGTCAGGCTTTCTCCACCCCGTCACCTTCTAATCCCACACACTGAGAAGCTCCTGCTGTCCATATCAATTAGAAGCATTTAGCTGCTCACACCACTGCGCTACAGATGACTACATTTCCCACGTCTCAGTGAGGCAGATTGCCTCACATTATTAATGGCACCGCTGGGGAGGAGAGAGGTGCTGAGCACTACACTGCGAACCTGCAGTTGAATTCATGCCATCAGTGTGCTGCAGAAACCTCCTCCTCCACTGCAAAAGGTCAACTCTTTAGATATTGAAACATATTTCCTCCAGTTCCTGCACATTTTTATCATGCATTTTTATGTACAACTGTGAGTGTTTTACTAATTTCTTCTTACTTTGTTCTACTTACAGTAGGCAATATCAGCTGTCAAGTACATACCCATGCAAATCGATGCATCCTTCTCACATGCACACACACACACACACACACACACACACACACACACACACATATATATATCCTCAATGGGCGGGGGGTAGAGGATGAGAGCCAAGGGTGACTGATTGACCACTGACTGATAGCATGGTGTTAATTTTTTCAAAAATGGAACGCGTGACTCTTTTTTGCGTGCGCGTGCCCAAGCGTGCCCACGTCTCCCCAGCTTTAGTGATCATGTGCCAGGGGTGTAGGTTAATGCTCAGTGTTTACAAGTGCTCTGGGCAGACGGTGGCCAAAGTCACTCAAAGAAATAGTGCCGTTGGCGAGCAATCCACGTGTTTAATCCCTAAATCAAGAGGAAGGGGTTAAATGTTGTGTGTCACCTTCGTCTAAAGTCACTCTTGAAGCTAAGAGCGCTCAAAGCAGGATTGCCAGTGTGTCACTCTGGAGAGGAATTTTAATTTGGAAAATGTGAAATATAATCCTGTGAATATAATCCAATTAACTTTATTTCCATACTGTATACCTTGTGTTAACACCTTATTTTAAAAACCTGACTTTGTCACGTGTGTAATCTCCATCCTCGCGCTACATTCACCAAGTCTGACGCAATTTGATAAATTGTATGTTGTGCTCGTATTGCGTAAAAATTAAGATTTCATAGCCTCTCTTCAGGTAAGACTCTCATACTGTAACACTTTGTAAAGTGAGAAAATGAAATTCATTAACCCTGCCTGTCAGCTCGCTTTACTCCTTTTAAGCGCATTTATCATGAAGGCTGTAATACCTTTGCACCTTTGCGGCTAACTTGATCGCGTTCTCACAAACGAATGACAATGGATACACTCAACGCTGTTCAAACCCTTAGTTAATGTTACCTTAATGACCTCAAAAGAAAAGTGGTTGTCTCGAGTCAGATGGAGTGTGTGAGCGCGCGAGTTTACAGCAGCGGCGGAAACGCAATGTTAGAAGTCTTGAATGTTAATATATTTTCGGTTCATTTTGAAACTATGGCGGAACAAATGAGACTGTGGCGGGCCGCCATAGTCTCATTAATTAATGGGAAACACTGAGGTATATATTTCTTTAGTTTGTATAACTATAACAAACATTATGGTAAACAGCAATGATAACATATAAATTATAACTGAATGACTTTAGATAATTACCATTAGAAAACTAACATTTTCTTTTCAATAATAATAGGGATCTTGTTTTTTATCCTTCATGCTGCCCAAATGGCAGATTGCAGCAGCATTTTCTCTGTAGTTTGGCAATACTTCCTCATAGCTTAACGACAAAACAGGTTGACTGTCAAGTGTCCCAAAACAACATATATCTCTGTTGAAAAGTACAATGACATATATGAGCATTCCACAAATGCCATGCACGAGTATTAGTAAGAGTTAGTAGTCAAGTACCAGTCCAGTGACAGGCATACCCGGACTTTAGTACGTTAAATCACCTGCCGTTTACCACATGGTAAACGCTGTGAAAAGGTGGTTAGGTTTAGGGGAAAAAAGGTTTAGAAAAAAATCCTGTTTAGGGTTCAAGTAACTACACTACATAAGTCCTGTGATAAGTCATCTACACTCATTATTCAACTTCAAACATGTCAACTTTGACTTTCTTTTAAAAGGGAAAAACGTAAATATAGGTCTTAATAAGCTATATAATAACGGACCTATACGGCTGGGTTTTTTTTGGTGAGGACAGGCTGGGCAATTTGACAAAGTTCTGTCATTTTTCGAGGTTGCAAGTATGTAAGAAGGTATAGGTTGTTTAAACTGATAAATAACAAAAGAATAAGACTATCAATGATTTTCAAAAGAGAGCAAGGAATTAGATTTTTGTAGGTAAATGTGATTGTTTTGTTAGCACTCCTGTAAATGACTGATAGCCAGTAATCTTTTGCATACAGTGGAACTCTTCCTGTCCAATAATTGGTTTTCTTATTTTGACTCTTTCCGCCCCCTCACACTAAAAGCATCAGGGGCAGGGGAGTGTTTTTGCACCTCTGTGCATGTCCTTGCTCAGAACAAAATGTTGTATTGTCTGTTTTTTGGATTTACACCAGAAGTCCAAAAGGTAATAAGTATTTTGTATCTTCATCGTTCTCTTTAGGTGACCAACAGGCAACACTATTAGAAAAACAAATCTTACAGTTCCCCATCTTTTCTCATTTTCTGGCCCTCTCACTGCTTATAGTTGCTTATAATAGTACTGGAAATGTTTGAACATATAGTGATGAATAGATCTGAAATCTTACTAAGTATAATATTTATAAAGTTTTTGTTCTTGGGAAATGGTCACATTAACCATAGTCCTGGCAATGCCTATGGCATGACTACGAAATGCCAAGGCTATGCTGAACAATGAGTTTTGAAGACCAGAAATTCCTAACACCTGCTCAAGCATTTTTTTGGGTCGTTGGCATTGATCAATAACTCCACCAATGAAATGTTATGGTCATTTTGTGTTATGGGGTGATATAAATCTCAGTCATTGCCCCTTTAAATGGAGTCAGTAAAGGAAGTTTAGTGTGAAACATCGATACAGGCAATGATTGCTGCATTTCAATTCCACCACAGGATTTATCATACCAAGGACTCGCGTGGCAGAAGTAGCATTCTCAGGCCTCAGGGAGTGCAGCAAACCAAACAAACCAAACTTCCTCCACTTTTTCTTCCTTTTTTTTCGGGGGAGGGGGGGATAATAAACCGCTGATTCAAGCAGCATGATTGCTGGCAGCATACACCTCCACTTAACTTAACGGCCCTCATAAAATTAACAGTGGCAATAAAACACATACGGAAGTATGTTTCTAATGACACCTGGAGCCCCGCAGGTCATTTATGTAGGAAATTATACAGTAAAATATTATTGAAGCCAACAACTGCACAGGCACAGGGTGCAGAGTGCTGGGAGGTGGGCTCAGTTTGAAACACAGGAGCAAAATGTGGATCTTTTAGCCTGTTACTTTGATAAAGCAAGAGTGAAATCTCCAGAACAGCATCAAAAAGCAAGTTTTCCTGCATCAACAAGACCATATAATCTCTAAAAAAAAATGTTCCTTTTGATGCTGAGTAGCTAGCCCAATTTCTCAGCTTTTTCAGAAACTGAGTCAGACCTCCACTGCATTACACATGTGGCTAGCATTTTATTTATAGCCATCCCTGTGGTAATTTTGATACAGCTATTGACACTTGGGCATTCCATAGTGCTTTCTGAAGATAGCAGAGGTTGTAAATTGTATCTATAGGCTACCTCGGCAGTCAGAAAAAAGCCATTACTCAGGGCAGAAGCCTCAATATGTTTCAGGAAACCCAGGAGAAACATGGAAATTGAAAAATCAGTTGTGCAGCACTGCATTGTGGAGTAAATGATCCCATGCTTTGGTAAGAGGAAAACAAAATCTTATCTCTTACTCTTCGTCTTGGATGAGTCATTAGATCCCCTGGCCTAAGGGAAGATATGTTTAGGCACCTGTGGTTATTTTTAAATCTTTGGCAACATACAGTGGCATCTATCACTGAATCCTCCCTTTCATGTCTCATTTATTTCAATACGTCATGCAGCAGCCACTACAGCTCATTATTTCTCCATTTGTAGCTCTGATTTAACAGAACCTGACTGTCAAAATGACAATGATTTGGACAATCTTTGATATGTTTGGCAGTTGCAAAAAGAATAACAGGTCACATTAAATGGCAGAGAACAACCTTAGTGTTGGCACGCTACTACAAACCCCCAGCTACAATTAAACTATGTGTCCAAAGTGCAAATTTATCACAGGTTAATCACAACATGCTGACAGTCTCTGGAGAGGCTACAAATTAAATCTTGCATTCTAAAATACATGGTCAGCAGAGATAGCATGTGATTCAAACTCTTTTGAGATCACAGAACAGACCATAAGACATTATGAGTCACTTGTTATGGGCCCCGAGGAAACCAAAAAACATTTTTTATTAACTTAATTTCTTCCCAGATACAAGCTGTCTGCAATACTTCATATACGGTCTGAAGATGAGTCATGGATGATATTATTACCCAGACAGTGATTTCCATTTTCTATCCTCCTGATGTAAATTTAGCCATTTGTTAGCCCCTGTTGGTTCATCATGGCCAATATATCAAAGGTTAAACCATTCCACAGCTTTGTTACTGTGTGAAACAAGTCTACTAGTCTACAGCTATGCCAGCAGCTCTGTGAGGATGTTCTCAGGCACAGCAGCACTTTGAACTAAATACTAACACCAACATGATAATACTGGCCTGCTCACAATGAAAATGCTAGCTTGTTGATGTTTAGCAAGCTCTCACTCCCAACTTGTCGCATATAGACACTTGGTCAATACCCTTGGCATCGTTTTTTAATGCCCTGAGTACCAGTTAGTGTCGTTTAACATGTGTAGCACTCTGTGGTCAAGTTAATATGCAATGTCTGGGTAGACTTTCAAAATAAAACCAGTGGTTAACATTGTGAAATGGCACATGGTTAACGTTGTGAACGTAGTGAATGACACTTTGGTTAGGTTTAGGAAAAGATCATGGTTTGGGTTAAAATAACTATATTACTTACATGACTTACATTGCCTAAGTTAAGTAATGTTACTTAAATATATAACTAAAACTAAATATGTAAAAAGAATCAGTGTTGTCCCGGGTGAAAGTCCTGTTTCTGACCCACATCTTCACCCCAAACACCTCCTTACTCAGACTTTTCTGTTATTTATTTACTATGCCTACTTTTAGAGTTGAAGTATAATGCCAAAGCCTACCATGTGCATTGGTACCAGACAATGAAAGACAAAGCATATGTATTTGATGCCCTGGGAATGTTTACCATGTTCACCATTTAAGTTTAGCACGTTAACATCCTAACATTTGCTAATTAGTACTAAGCGGTAGGTGCAGCTGAGGCTGCAGGGATTCCATTAGCTTTGCATGTACTTGCCATAGCCTAGACATAAGCCATGTTTCCATCCAATTGTCATGCAAATGTTAAGCGTACTTTTGAAATTTCGCAAAAAAGTAAAAATAAAGAAATTGCGAAATATGTCCGTTTCCATCAGCTGGTTTGGAGCGAATAAACCAGGCTACGGCAAGCGTCGTTACGTCAGTAGTTGACGTTACACATGGCTGTAATAAACAAGACGTATGGGTTCCAAACCAGAAACAAAACCAGTCGCATGAACCTGATGGCCACTGATCTTAGAAAAATGGAGAGAGGTCCTCAGAAATGTGTTTCAAGCTAGGCAAACTGCTACCAGCCATGTCTCTGCATGTAATGGGAATATCCGGTGTTATGCGAGTTTTGCATGCCTCCTGAGAATTGCATGCACCTCCAAATAATGCTTTTAAATGTATTAATATCCTTTTTGGGGTTCATCAATGGGAATAAATGATTCTAAGTGTATGGCCTATCCTATGAACGTTTAGAATCGTTAATATTTTCTTACACTCAGTTGAAGTAGCCTAGCATTCGATTCAGCAAAAATATGCGGTGATAACCCCGTTCGATCAGTGTACAGAGCAAAGGATCTGAAAAGGACCTTTAAGAGGTGAATGCATAATTCGGCCGAACAGATGATGAAGGCTACCTGCCGAGATTTGCATCCACCTATTTTCTCAGCACAAATGAGCGTTACCAGCCGCGACGTGCATGAAATTCTCGGCAGGCATTCAGAACTCTGCACAACCGGGCAAGACGCCGACAGCAAAAACAGCTGATCAGACGTGAGTTACAAGTTCGCTATGTCACAACTTATCCGGAAAAATGTGTTTCCATCTCCCATTTAGCGCATTTACTCTTTTTCAACAAAGGCAAAAACCACCTCAAGCGAGCATAAAAACTTTTTTTTTCCCCGAATTTTTCCGTTTCCATCAACCTTTTCTAATGCGATACTTCAAAATGCGCATTAAAAAACGTTGACGGAAACACGGCTATAGACTGGACATACTGCTAGCATGGCTAAAAAGCTGAAAGAATGAGATGTGACATTTTTAAGCTAAGCATTGCTAAAGTGTCATTAAATAACCTTGCAATGTTTGATAATACTTCAGGGCATCAGCAGCCATATATCTCTTTAGCTGCTAAATACTCCACTGTGTTCACCAGCTTGTTGCTAACTTTGGCTGCAGTTTAAAAAAACTATGCTCTTATTATGAACAACAGACTTTCTGGTTAAATCAGTGACACATGAAAAAGGATTGTAGGAGGCTGTAGGCTATTCCAGCATGTATTCAAAGAGACCTAGATAGTTAATCACAAACACAAACACATTAAGAGTTTCTAATCAAGCTAACCAGCATGTTTTTGGACTGTGGGAGGAAACTAGAGCGCCCAAACCCACACACACACACACACACACACACACACACACAACCATTGGCACCTGAGCAATGGAGCAAGTGGAGCAAATGTATCTCCATTTTTCAATTAGGCAGAGCAAAGTTATTTTTTTTCTACCCTAGTGTTTTGTCTTTTTAAAGATAAACTTATCATCATACAGTCCTCGCAATCAGGTGATTATATTTAAGCAGCCTATATCAATATCTTTGGCTGTCAATCACAGTTTGTCGGTCCACACAGGAGTCTGACTGTTTACAAAACAGTACAAAACATGCCATTTAACAGTAGTCAGGGACTGAAAAAAGAACACAGGAAAAGATAGCCTAACATACATTGAATGATCCTGCGTGGCCCACTGACTTGAGCCAAACTTTAAATTAGCTAAATGTAGCACTGTAAGGCCGCTGAAGTGCCAAACTGATTTGCGATCAGATAGGATTCAGCTGTGGTGACGGGATGTTCCCCAAGGAGCCAAATGAAAGAGTAGGCTGTTATGTGTTGATATTTTGCATTAGTCCTGTTGATTCTATTAAATTGTGGGATGTAGGGGAGGGTAAACTCACATAAAAACAGTTTACCCACTTTTTTCAAATGCAACATAGGGTTTACTCACAATTACCATTACCTAACATTGACAATTTAGCCAGAGGACATTTATAGTTTGCCCACTACATCCCCTCTGTGATTTTGTCCAATTATTGTGGATACCTCACAACGGATTTGCTGCTCTGCTTTCTCCCTCGCCCCACACAACGGCGGACTAACCTCGAATAGTGTTTCCCAAACCTCCTAATAGATCATGCACCTCCTATCCAGCATGTTTTTCATCCAACACTTCTGCAGCACAACTGGTTCAAATAGGACTTAATGAGCCATGCAGTTACATTCAACAAGGTGAGGAACACACAGTCTCATAATGTGTAATTCTTATTTTTCACCTAACTGTAAGATACACACATTTATGATTATTTTGTTTTGGAAATGATCCTCTATTGTTACCATAAGTCATATAACCAGGCACCCATGCACATGACAACTCTGCCACCTTCATGCTTTAAGGTGACAGTATAACTACTAAATTACTGCCCTGAAATAATAACTTAATGAAGATGGCTTATGATCACATATACAGTCAGGGTTTTCCCCATTTGAAAATGCAGTTTACAGACTGACAGCAAGAGGGCATTCAAAGCTTGTGACACAAGCAGGAGAAAATCTACCTCTCCATGGGATGGTTATGTCATTCTCTCTCTCTCTCTCTGTCTGTGTTCAGCCACAGGAAGCTGAATTCAGTATATTTAGAGGGAGAAACAATAGCCTGATCTCTCTGGTGTTTATGCTGGTGTCCCATTTTCTGCCTAACCACTCTTGTAGTCCTCCTACACACTGTACCACAACACTTATGCCATTGTCATTGAAATCATGCGTGGAAAAAGCCTGTCGTACTGTAAACACAGGGTATAAAATTAACTTGGCAACCTTCACCTGGCGAATGAGTGTGAGGACTGCTGATGATGAGGACGGCTTGCTGGTCGCTGTTGAAAATCACATTCAGATATAACAACTGCCTTCATGTCATTGCCTGTGTCTAAGTGATGCTCTGCTTGTCTGTGCTCATGACTACACAGCCTTCAAAAATCCCTGCTTTTCAATTTGATGACTCAAGATGGGTGTTAGTTTATAATGAGAGGAAGTTCACTGTCTGCCCTGTGCTCCTGTTTTATATATTAGCAAGTTTATTTTCATAGTTTATGCCTTGTTCTCATTTCTTTATTTAGCATTCATGAATAATAAAAATATATTTAAATATTTGTTAAAACTACTGTGGAACTGAAACTCTGAGAGGATGTCAGCTGTTTCAAATAGTGGATCTTATTTTAGAACACAGATCAGTAAATGCATATTTAAGTGCAACTCGAAAGAGGGAAATAACATAGGTACCCATTTTACTGGGACTGTCATTGTACAATAAAAAAGAGAAAAGGATGAGGGTACTATAATACTTGTTGAGAGAGTAAACGAAAACTTTGGGTTCCTGGAAAAAAAAAGGAGCAGCAGCATCAAGGAGAAGAAAAAGAAGCAGTATCGATTGTGGTGGGTAAAGTCAAAAAAGACATTTTATTGTTGTTGTTCAATCACAAGTAAAAAAAAAGCTGCAGAACCTCAATTTACTGATTGCATGGAGGAGTGTAGCTATACAGTACATCACTATAGGTGCAAGGCTATTTTCTCCCCTTGATTAAGACCCCTAGGGGTGAGGGTTTAAAGAGTGAAATTGTAATCACTCTCCCTTTTGAAGAAGCGGGTTATTTATCTCCTTCTCTCCTTTGGGTTTTAACATCCTCCATGCATGTGTGTTTCTAGGAGGACGTTGAATGTTTGGCCAGCCACAATGGTCCTCATCACAAATACAGCAGTGTTGCTGTTATAGTAATACATCCTTAAAGAAATGGTTATTAACGCTAACAGAGGTTAAGAGCAGAACCATTTTTTTTTTCAGATTTTGCTGTTTATACTGTGTTTATAGCAATATGGCATGACTTTTGCGTCAATGTGATGAAGTACCTTTATTTGTCATGGACTAGCTAATTGTCTTGGGTTATTTATCAACAATATGTCATATACAGTATTTGTATGGAGTATGTTGGGGCTCAACGGTATGCAGTATTATCACATTTTTCATCAATGAAGTAATTTGGTGCCATGTAGCAGAGTAAGAGTGTCTGTAACTGTCACCTCACTGCACAGCAAGCCGCTAACAGCAACTTTATGGTCTGAGCAAGCTAGCTGCTGCGTGCTAGTCAACAACATTGCCAAGCAAACTCCTTTTTGTAGTTTGACCGTGTCTTTTTCAGACGTAGCTATATCATTACCTTCAGGGCATGTCTATCAAGTCAATTTACATACCGCAGCAACGCGTGCCAGTGTAGAGCAGAATGGCTGTCCACAACTAACCACTGCGCTGTAGTAACGTTATAACTAAATTTCCACAGAAAGCAAAATGAAAAACAGCTGCAGACATACTACGCTCCTTAGTTAGTGAGATTCAAATGAGGCTTACTGTCCACAGTTTCTCTCGACTGGCCCTCAGGATCACAACATATATATGTGTGTATGTGTGTGTGTGTATATATATATATATATATATATATATATATATATATATATATATATATATATATATGTGTGTGTATATATATGTATGTATGTATGTGTGTGTGTGTGTGTATTTTTGCTCATCTGTTCACAACTAACATTGTATGCTACCTCATTTGTAAAAGTTTATTAATCCACTAAAAACATTATGTTATGATAATAAAAAGTAAATGAACTACATCATCAGTGATTCATAAGTTCCATCTCTATTCTGCTGCCCATCTCTAAGCGCTGCCCACTAACACCAGATTGTGACTGATTGGATTGTTTGCCTCTTTTTTTCACAGCTTGTAAAAGCTTAGAAGGTTTCCGTTATTTCCACACACTGAGTCATGCTGCTCTGATTTATTATTGATCAATCACCTACAGAGTTGAATCATACAGATTGTGACACACCTCTTCTTATTATTGCTTTTAAAGGATCGCCTCACATATGTGGCCTTTGTTGTGCAATGTTGCGCCAGTGCTCACTTTCCCTGAAGCTTATTAAGCCTGAGAGGAAGTTGGAGTTTTTAATATATAAATCACTGTTTGTCCTGTGCTCAATATTTATATATTTATTTTTATAGTTTCTCACTTGTTCTCATTTCTATGTTCAGCATTCATGAAT
Organism: Micropterus dolomieu; assembly: GCF_021292245.1. Lineage (NCBI taxonomy): Eukaryota > Metazoa > Chordata > Actinopteri > Centrarchiformes > Centrarchidae > Micropterus > Micropterus dolomieu. The sequence goes on from NW_025737646.1 coordinate 69,669, forward strand.
AATTAAAAAAAAAAATCAGGCATACACATATTTGTTAAAACTACTGAGGAACTGAAACTCTGAAAAGACGCCAGCTGTTTCAAATAAACTCAAGTTTGCATTATGAATAAGCATGGCAAACTTTTTTTTTTATAACAAACAGGTAGGCAAAACCCTGGTTACCACCTGTTTAGGAAGGACACTGGTGAATGCTTCTACCACTCTTTGCATCCATTGTATAAGAGCCTTGCTGTATTAGTCAGTTTAGTCACATTAGATGAATACACACAAAAGAGGAGACTTTGAAAAACAAGCTGATGAAAATGCTGATAAATGGAGCAGTACAGCTAGAGCCACTTAAATGACCCTAATGAGTGTTTCTAAAAGGGCAAAACATCCCCCAGACAATGGTCCCAGATGTTGGCAGCAATACTAGAAAAGGATGAAGCACCACATCTTAAAACATTTTAACTTTAGATCTGCTGATTAATGAAACTAAGGACTTCCCTAAGGGAGGTGTACCAATGTGAAGACTCATTTTAGTCTTTTACAAACTAATGTATTATTTGACATACGTCCTTCAGACAACTATCAACCTGGCCCTTGTGCACAATACTGTATATATGCACCACTTATACCACAAAGCTGCACTACCGCCTAAGCTATTCTCCCCATCTGTACTTAGCTAAAGGTGGCTGCTAATTCAGCTAAAACATTCTGTTAGCACCCACTTCTTCACTTTGCAGCAAAAATAAGCAGAAATTGCAGACCTAAAGGTCTTGTTGGGCAAGTCCCACCTGATTTTCCCAGAGCCCACCCACAATATGATGTCTGGCTATGTTCCTGTATTCTCTGGTTCCAGCTTTTCAAATGTGAATATCTCTTAGTTTATGCATTTCTTACTGTTTTATGATATTAACCTGAAAATCTTTGGGTTTCTGATTGTTGGACGGACAAAAAAAAAGACATTTGAATGTGTCAACTGCCGCTTTGGAAAACTGGGATGGACTTTATTTTATGGTATTTTACCATTTTCTGACATTAGTTGGACCAAACAGCTAAACAAAGTAAACAAACAAAAAAATCAACAAGTGAATTGTTAATGAAAATAATTGTTTATGTTGCAGCCTAATTTATTTAATTTACACCAAAGCTGATTTTTTTGTCTTTTGCCTGTGAGGTCAAGGCTGAGCCAATCACTTATACTGTGTAGTACTGTAAGCACACAAAAAGGGTTCACTTGCATACACACAATCTGTATTAGAAAATGCCAGACTATATGTACTCAGCGGTTGTTTAAGTGGGATTAGTGTACCAGATAAAATACCATCTTTTCTTTTGATAATCTCATCCATCTATTTGTTTTCCCTGTGTGTTCAGAAAGTACAAAAGAACCCAGCTGAACCAAGCTAACCTTTCTTGGATGGAAACCTTATCAAAATAAAATCACCACAATGTGTTAGACTAATTTAGACTCGGGGTGATGGTGGTAGATGTAAACCTTGTAAACAGAACCAATTAATTATGGCTGATTAAAACGTCCAAAGATTAAAACATTAAACTGAATTGGCAACGTGAGGGAGTACTGTCAAAGACACCCTGTGGAGGCTCACTAAAAACAAACACAGTTGTATTTACATTCAACATTTATCACTAAAAAGCATTCTGTGTCCTTAAGGCCTTCAAAACATGTTAAAGCATTTGCATTTAAAGAGAAAATGCTTTCTTTTAATGTTTTTAAACATCAACTTTCTGGCAGAGCTGCTGATGTTTAGACTACTGTGATAGCCACAGAGTATAGAGAAAGATACCCAGCATTTCTTCATCCCATAAGCCTCTTCTCACTTCAACAATGGGGGTGAGCTCCTGTACCGGGACAACATTAATGGTGAAAATAGAGTATTAAGTATTGCTCAGATACATTTGGTGTGCAGGTCATTTCAATCCTGCAGGGTCAGCCTTCCTATTACCCTATTGTTGACTTGATGTTTAGTTTGGTTGGAATGTTCTGGACTGGGTTTAACCATTTAAAACTGGTGAAGGTAGTTCAGAGTGTGGGCATCATCTCTTATATAAAATACTTTCTGAAAACTTAGGCCTTCACTTGATTTCAAAATAAGACTAGAATTAAAAAAATGTTTATCTAAAATGATAGCAGTGGGTGTTCTTATAAATTCACTTTGCATATATAGACTTTGGCGTATTATGTCAACACAACAACTAACTGAGCATGACTGACTAACATGGTTGGTCAAACATGGTTTGTTGTGTGCAGCGTCTGGATGTCACATGACTAGGTCATAAATCAAGCATAGGTGAGGCTGAGTAGGTAAAAGGCCAATGTTGGGAAACAGAGTATATGGAATGTGAGACACACCTTTTCACGCCTATTCACACCTTTACTGACATATTGTATTTCGTCAACTCACCTGTGTTTTGTACATGGATGTATTATGGCAGTTCCCAAACCTAGCAACTACATTCTAAAGACAGGATTTTATTACTAATGCCACAATTATGCCGCAATGCTGAAATATCAACGACAGCTGTTGGTTAAAGCTACTATGAATGGAATTTTAAACTTTCCAACTCTGGTGCCTCCAGTGGCAGCATCAGATGAGACACTGTGGAAACACAGGATTGTCTAATTTTTTCTACAAATAACACTACTTTTATCACCTAAAAACCCTACACATAGTGGCTTTAACTCCTATAACTGCTCCTTAAACAACAATATTTTCCTATTTCTACTTTTACACATAGCAAGCAAATAAAATAGTAAAATAAAACTATTTCAAAGTTAGTGGATCAGAGCTAGGCTCATGGGCGCTGGAATTAGTGGGTTTAGAGCTCTCTGTGTTTTCCCCAGCTTTTAGTCTTTAAGCTTTTTCACATCTTGGCCAGGACATCCTTGTAAAAGAGATTAAAAATCTCAATGGATTTCTTTCCTGGTAAAATAAAGGTAAAATAAAATAAAAATTTCCATAGCAACTCCATAATGAGGCAACCACTCCTCCTGCAGTCAACACAACACACATTAAGAGCTAAACTCGGCTAAACACATCCAAGATACACAGGGATGAAATTGATATTGAACTTCTCATCTGGCTGCGTGTTTAATGACAAACAAGCTTTTTTAGTCCAAATGTCAGACTCTTTATTTAAACGTGCAGGTGTGTGAGCCAACACAATTATACATGCCGCAATATCTATGAATACACGAGGATGCTTCACATGCAAAGGAATTTTTACGTGTATATGTGGTGATGGTTTGCATGCATGTGCATGCATGCATTCCTGTGGATTTCTTACGCAGGTATGAAGCATATATGGAGGTGAAGAATTTGTTTATTTTAATCCGATGCTGATTGAGGGCATTGCTGTGATCCTCAGGGGTGAGGCGCTGACATGAACATGATGTACTGATTTGCCAGTATCACACAGCTAGTCATACATAATCTATATTGAGCAGTGTGTCACCGAGGCCCTCTCAAGGCATACTGCTGGGGTAGAACGGAGTAGAAGCTATGACTTGGCACACTGCCTGTGTGACTCCTGCTGGGGCCCTGAGCTCTCTGTCGCCCGTCACTCCGCCGTGTGTGTGTGTGTGTGTGTGCGCGCACATCCGTGCAATTGTACAGCCAAAGAAGAGATACAGGGGAAGCGAACGAGTGCATGTGTGCGTGTGTGTGTCACTGCGCCCGAAGCAGAGCGAGCAGAGAGCTGTCACTGGAGGGGATGCAGCCACGGCCGCTCACCCTCCTTCCTCTTGGCCTCCTTCCTCTTGCAAAACAAAAAACACACACTCAAGCTGGGAGATGGCGGCGCTTGCAGGCTTGCCCACATGTTTTCTGTCACCTCATTCATTCATTCTCCATCTGTCTGATTTATACCGCATGGGACTTAGAAGACCAGGACAAGATTCAAAAGGCGCCGTTCTGACCCTAACCAACCACCATCTGCTGGTTGACAAATGTAAGCAAAAACATGATGATTCCTGATGTTTACAATACTACAGCTTTTTCTCGCTCTATTTCTCTGCTACTATCTTGTCAGTTACGCACACAAGTCCAAATCTACCAATCAGCTCATGTATTCTCAGCGATCATCTTCTTTGTTTTTTTTTTACAGCTTTCTGATTGGGCTAAAAATTTGCCACATGTGGGCTTAAAAGTCCAGGGCACAGCAAGAATCAAAAGCAATGCCCTGACAGAGATTTTTAAACACCTCTCATGTGCAGCAGCCCCCCCGTCCTGAATCACTCTGCATGTACCACTCTGCATGTTGTCATAATCAATGACATTAGCTTAATCAAACGGCCTTGTGCTGTAGATGTGACAGTTTACGACTGCTGGATAAACTGACTCCTCCGAAATGCCGCTGCACGCCAACTTCAGAAGATAGTTGCTTTTGAAGTGGCATGAAGGGTTGGTAAGCTGTTGCTAGCACTGACAAGCAAAGGATTTGTGAGTTGCAATCCAAAGAAGAGCAGACATGAGAAAGAGGGTAACTTCTTGATTGCGTGAGTGCCATTTTCTCCCAGTGGTTGTCTGACCCCGGTAAAATATAGCCTAAAAAAAGAAGTGAAATATTACAGTGGAGTTCAGTCATGTCCTCACTAGAGGACTGAGACACTGTCTGGGTGATGTCAAGAGATAAAAACTGCTAGCTGCCCTGTTGGTGATGAATAGAAGACCAGATCTGTAGAATCATACTATGCCGCTCTGAGCTTTGCACTGAAATAAGCTTTATATCATCGTGTTCTGAACCAGATCTGAACTAGAAAATGATGCTTTTATCTGTGGAAAATCACCCAGGGTGCTGCCACAGTGTCGATACAGTTCAGCTTCCCTTTATTGTCACCGGAGGATAAAATTGCTATACCCAGAGGTGGACTTGCACCTTAGACATGCACATTAAATTTTGATCATCACTAAGGTAAAACATATAGACACTCAACTGTCTGAGCTCCTAAAGATGTTCACAAAAAGGCTTACAAAACCAAACATAATCCATTAGCTACCATGTCTTTAACATATGGTTGCTTTATCTCCAGAGCCTGAGAAATGTGCTAAGCGCTGAGTGTCAAAGAGATGAAATGCGCCATTTCCCATTCTGCTTAATTCACATGTGGATAATGGTTGCCTTCCATAGGTATAAATCTCACCCTTTGGGAGATTAACTTAAGATGGGGAATGGCATAAATAATGGTTTAGGTAACAAGACGAATGGCCTAAATAAAACAGTCATGCTCCACACAAAAACTGCAACAGCAATAACTTCAGTGCCCAAGTACCACTTCTGGGTTGCTTTTTATGTTTGATTCAGCTGCATGCAAAGTAAAGGTATGCGGCCATATGTTTAATGGTCAGACTGTTAAGGCTGGATGGTTGTTTGAAACCGTTCAAATTTAGCACAGCAAGATCAGATGCCAGGGAATATCATTCAGTTTTATCTCCGAGATGTGTCGTTTTCTGCGTCTTTGAACAGCTCTCTATAAAAGAACATCTACTGTCACATCATTAGCCAGTGGAGACGGGAGTTGAACTCATAATTTGCATTGTCAGATCTGAGAAGAGCTTGAAAATTATTCAGAGACAACAGAAGAGGTGGCTGCGGCACAAGGCAGGACACTGCAGTATTTCTGGGGAATACGGTATATTATTTCTTGTTTGAAACTGACAGCTCTACTAGTGGGATACAATTGTGACAAACAGATATTGTGAACCCAGAAAACTCTGCATTCATTTGCAGACACAACATTGTGTTTCTAATGAGAGACCCGGATAAGTAAATATAAGTACTCCTTGACATCTTGGACTTTTATGGATTATTATATCCAGCAAATACTGGCTCAGATGAAAAAAATCTAATTCCAATTTATTTATTTAGCAGGATGTTCAACAATAAAGTGAAGAGCTGTATTGTTGCACGCTTAGTAACTTTAGAGTCATGTGATTTCAAGGTCCTTTATCCCTTTTCTACTGCAAGAACTTAACATGTATAACATGTAACATTTTAAAATTTTCTACCACTCTTATTGGCGCACTTCATTGGCCTCCCCCTTTGTAACTTTCTAGCAATATCCGTGCCGCTTCTTACATTACAGTCAGTTAATCCTAGTTTTTAAAATGTAGTAAAAACAAAAGGAAGAACCTCATACTAAAGCCTCACAACGTTCTTAGAAGTTTAGGTTATGGGAAGCCTTGTCACATGTCATTAATTTCCTGTGATAGATAAGGGCTATTAGGAATTGTTTTCCCCACAAGGATCCCCGTGACAGACCTAGTGATGATGAAGCATCAGCTAGTTTGCTGTTTCCACTATGCAGCTGCTGGCTGAGCGAGAAAGTTTTGGTCAACCAAGCAGCATGTGCATCTGGCACATACATGAACTAGAAACCCAGCGTAATCAACAACCAGTCACTGAGCCCCAATTGTTCTACCCATACCCTTCTTGCTCATGCACTGAAATGCTCTCTTAGTTATAATTTATACATTTAAAAACAATCAGCCTCCTTAATGGACTGTGGTTCGGAATGCAAATTGATACAATGGCATCATGTATTTCCATTGATCCATAACAAAATCCTTGCGCATCATACTCAAGAAAGACATGCACGTTTCAATCGCTATTTCAGTCTTGCATAGGACATAAATTGCTATGCTCTCTGTCCTGACTCAATCTTGACCACCTGTTCTTGGTATAGTGATTGGTCATGACAATGGACCAATCATGATTGTAGACCCCATTATGTCAGTGAGAGTGCTGATGAGCAGATAGTGTTGTACTTCAGCCTCGTTTTATTATGCGCCATTACTATCCATTACCATTAACAATTAGTTAACTTTTAAACCATTAAGTAATTATAAAACCATGCCTTTTAACCAACTATACACACCTGTTTTGCTGTTTGTGTTAGTGTCCACCAAATGTAGAACCCCCTTAGCGCCTTCTCCAATGGCATGGATGTTATTTTTATTTAGATATCCAATGTGCAGGTGTTGAAAGAGCTATGCATAGAGGGTCAAATGTAATGTCTTGAATTCCCGTGTTGATATAAGTGACCCATTTCTCTGTTTATGATGTGCTAGATGCAGTACAGAGGAAGGACATATTTTAGAGCAGACCCCTTGCAGCTTGTATTGTATGACTTTTTTAAGCATGCCTAAACCAAGACACACTTTTTTGACCCTCTTCTTTTATGAAAGAGATGAAAATGTAATTAATTGAAACATCTACGACATAAGGTTCCCACTGGATATGAACAGAGATTTTCATTGATATTGTTTAATACTTAAGTGAGATCTAGGAGGAAATCGGAATTGACTTTTTCATCAGGCATGTATAACAAAAATGCATATTTATTGACTGATAAACAGATAATGGATCCTTGATGTAATGGGCTTTCAATCCATACAACAAACCATGAACTTAGTTTTGTCATGTAACAGTCTTTTGTGCCATCCATTTAAAAACCAATTTCAGCCATAATTTTCAAAGTGCCAAGTTTTCAGGTGTAAGTGCTACAGCTAGCATCTTGTCTATAATTGCATCCTAATTGAATCCCATCAACCCGTGAGCATCATTTGGGAGGCCATTCCAAATTTCATCAAGCAAACCTCTAATCATGACATTGTTGGAATTTCCAACGCAATTAGCTCCACACATGCACTGTAAAAATCAATAGGTAATTTTGAGGGTTTTCCAGCATGTCATTAATTGATCTGCTGTGGTGCTGGTGCCCTTTTCTTTCTATCTTCATATATTTCCTTTTCCCCAGTAATAGAAACCTGATCATATGAGAGACATAATATAAATGTTTTCCATCCTATAGCAAATCTTGAGGGATGTCTGAATAATAATACAGGTTTATTAACTGTAAAGAGAGATGGACAATAGGTTATTTCATTCTTCTATTCAAGCACATAGGCCTCCTATTCATTTGCAAGTTTAACAGGTAGGTGGGTGTACTTCTCACCTCATACCACAAAAAAGTTGACAACTTTCTAATAGCTCGGTATCTACCTACACCTAACCGCAAACACAATTTGCTCCCACAACTTGCTGGCCACCTTGCCATCCGTGACCTGCTCCATCTGACTCAGGGAGAGATTTGTCATGTGCCTAATTTAGATATTCTATATTCTGGGTTTCCGGACCCACAGGGAAGGACATAATTGAATAGGCTGTGTCAAAGCCTCCCCCCCACTCCACAAAAACCTCCCAGGGACGGGCTAACGTTAATTATCTCCCATTGCAATATGGCCTAGTTTTATAATTACTGGTCCTGCCAAATATATTACAATATGCTAAACCTCTCACCAGACGGTTATTAATTTAGTGTGTGTGATCCATAGACATGTGCTGTACAATTTGCTTACTTACCTTATTTACAGACTGGATAACAATATTTGTGCATGAGGGGTTGATTAAATTGTGTGTCGCAATCACAGACTGCTGGTTAAAAATCTAAGACAGGCTCTTTATTAGCTGTACATAACTTATCAGCATCAGTGTGCTCCTTTCAGCGTCAAAGAGGCACTTTGTGGAATTTGCACATTAAGATTAGCTCACTTGCCGTACGGACTCAACAAGTGAAACTAGGTAAATGTTTTTTTGTGACTGTGAAGAAGTCTGAAACAAGACTAGGTGTCTACATAATGTGATAACATCGGAATCAGAATTAATTTTACTGGCCAATTATGTGTACACATACAAAGAATTTAACATGGTCGTTGCTCTCAGAGAACTTACACACAGTTCTACAAACAATTTTCAGGAACAGATAAAGCTAAAATAAAAAAAAATAGATGCATATACAAATATATAAAAAAGCAACAATGGAGAGCAACATATGCCATACACAAGTCAAACGTTCTGTAAATTTTAAACAGGAATACAATAGTGCAAGGGTGCAGAGTGCAAAGAGTGATTAAAATGCTAAAGTGCTCACAATGCTGATGGGAAGCAACCATATTGTTTACCATGTTAGCTATCTTAGCATTAGCATGTTGACATTTGGTAATTAGATGACAAAGCAGGCTACAGCTGAGGCTGATGGTGATTTCAGTCGTTTTGCAGGTATTTGGTCATGAATCAAACATATTGGACAAAGTGAATTTTTGACCAGCTGATGTAACTAGATCAGAAGGAGTATGACTTGACATGATTAGGATTCATCTACTGGGAACCATGGATGCCAGCACACGATTTCATGCCAATCCATCCAGCCGTCATCAAGACATTTCCCTAAAAGCCAAAAATGTCAACCTACTATTGGTGCCAAAGATAAACTCATAAGGCTTCATCCCCTCGGGACTAGGAATGTCTGTAAGATATCTTCTAGCAAACCATCCAATATATGTGGTAATATAAGTGTAAAACTAAACAGCTGGAGTCTGCCTTTAAGGAACACAACTCATTATTCACCTTGAAAATGACATCATAAGTAAGTGCTACAAAGCCAGGTCTATAACATGTTATACATCTATGTTGTAGCATTTCAGCCGTTCATCTCAAAGCAGCCACAACATAAAACACTTAACACAGGACTGTTTGATAGCAGGAATAGCTGCAGTAGCTTTGTCATAATAGCATAATACGTGGCCTTCATTTCAGTTAGAAGCCATGGTGGCCACCTGCGATCACGTTATAAATTATATTTGGTCAGAAACTGGACCTGTCCAGCTGGCGAAGATCCTGTATGGATGAGGAACAAACTACAAAAACAGCCCTGGACTTTCCACATTTAGACTAATACTGCACTAAAGACCAATTTTTGTGTAATGAAATGCTGCAAGTGAATTTGGCATTTAACATATGGGGTGAGAATTTTTAATTAAAAATTCAACAGTTGGATGAATTATTCTGTATCTCATCATCCTAGAGAGCCTGGGGTAAAACAGAAATGTGTGTAATGCTGACCAGAAGTGCTCCTCGTAAGCTTCTATTCCCAAGGCTGAAAGTCGTAAATAAGATTAATTGTCCATCCCAGTGCTTTGTTAGAAATAAAAACAAAAATAACCCCTTTGACATAAGTGCGTTTTACGTGCAAGTTGCACAATAGTTACCTTGTTGGCTTGAGTAAAAACACAGAAATGCTGGTACATTTAATTTTTAAGTTGTCGGGGTCGTGTTTGCACCCTCAAAATCCATTACAAATGTTTTTGTCTCTGTGCGAAAACATCATGATAATGAATAACATGCATCATTATGCTGTTGCATGTTTACATGTTTAGCACAAGTCTCAGTTGTTGTGTTGTTACCTCTAGTGCCAGCAAGTAAATCATTTGTGGCACGTGTGCCTCAAAGCCTCAAATGTGCCATTTTTTGTGTGCAATCTGCAGCATTTGCTTGACTAAATCAAAATAAAAATGTACTGTACCCAGGTGAAGGATATGTTTACTTTTTTACTCTTTTGTCTTTTCTTTGAATCAGGACCTGCTAATCAAAATGGGGCCTTTTATTCCCAACGATGACCTACTTCTTTGGTGACTGAGTTGTACACATTAAATATTTGTTGGTGTGGATGAAATTAACAAAACTGGCTGCTACCTGGCTCCAGTCCTAAAACTGTTACCCTCCACTTGCTGTATGCATGCTGTGACTTTATGGCTGGCCAGAGCCACCTGAGTACATTTTTATGGCTTCAATTACTGAGTGCTATTCTAAAATTAAGGCTAGCAATTAAAATATTCACCACTTACCCAAATTATATCATTGACTAAAGGTTAACAGCAAGCACAGCCAAATATAGTTCACAGGAAAGCTAGTTCAGAAAAGCAGAACTCTATAGGCTCCTTCATTTATTTTAATATAGTCCCACAACACTTGCCTTACACGGTAAGGGCACTGTATATATAGTTAACCCCATGCCTAGATTTTATTGCACTGATCCCCTAAGCAATGATCTATATCAAGCAGAGCTTCTTCACCTCTATTAGTATAAATACTTGCTAAATGACAGTAAAGAATTTGGTCCTCTTTATGCCCTACTTTCAGAAAATCAGCGTGTATTGTCACCCATATCAGTGGTTGACTGAAATGGGTTTTTCAGTGGCTGATGCCAAAATTTAGAGAGCAGGGCAGACGATGGCCAATATATAATGGCGATATCAAAACAGATTACATTATTCCATGAAGAGTACAATCTAATATACATGGCTTCTTATCAAGTAGAGTGTTGTTTTAGATTTTAGATTAGGTTTTTTATTAATGAATTAAAAAGAAAAATACGTTGGGTCCTGCTGTAGATTTCAGAACGTGACTGGTGTCCAACAGAGTGACGTCATTCAACTGCATTATTCTCTACAGTATAACAATATATATTTAGCGCTAGCCAGTTATGGTTTTAGATTAGAACTGCTGTCATTTAGGATGGGAGAAACGTGTTGGCATTTAGAAAAGATGATGGTGACTGAGGAAATGTAGGGCTTGAAACTAACTTTTTCACCACCTTCCTAAAACTCACAAGGGGGAGCGCTAACATCGTTCCACAGCAGCCACACTGACAAGGCAGGCTGCAGGTGTGTCCACAGACATGTTTTGTACAGTATATCTGCCTTGTGAGTGCAGGTATTGACCAATGCCGATTATCTTAAAATGCCAGATATCAGCCCGATTAATCGGTCTATAACTAGTGTGGATGTGTGTGTTGATGGCTAAAACTGGAAAATATAATTTATAATAACTTTCTAATACTTGGAATGGCTATTTTCTTTTTGTTATTGATCAAAGGGAATACACTGCTGCATTCAACCTTTTCCCAACACTGCTGTTAGCTTTTGTTCCTTGGATTTGTCCTAAGGTGTTCTTCTGGGGAAATAAGGGCCCACACTGCCATAGAGGTGAAGCAGCAGGATTTCAGACAGGTCACAAATGAATCACCCAGGTTAAGTATGAAGTCTGGAGAAAAAAGTAACTTTTCACCGCTTCTGTTAGAAGGTATAATAAGTACATTTAATCAAGTGTTGAGTATTAGTAATTAGTACTTTGGAGTTTTTCCATTTTATGCATTTTATTTTATTTATTACATTTTAAGTCAAGTAAAAAGAAATTATATAGCCCAATATCACAAGTCACAATTTGCCTCAAGGACGTTACAATCTGTATAGCTTACAACACACTCTGTCCTTAGACCCTCGATTGGAATGAGGTAAAACTCCCAAAAAAACTTTAAAAGGGGAAAAATGGAAGATAACTCAAGAAAAGAGAAACCTCATAGCTGTCAACCTTTGACTTTGAAAACCGTGATAAACGTATATATAAAATGCATCCGAGGTTAAAAAACTTTAAACTTTCATGGTTTCATTCAAGTAACTGCACAATGCCCAAAGGTACAATTACACTATATATCCCAAAAATATAAATATGAAAAGTCAGCCAACTTAACTTGCCTATCGTGTGACCCTTTGGAGGGTCCCTAGGTTGGAAACCACTGTAGTAGTTAAAATTAGCTCCACCTTGACAATTTCCAATAGTAAAATTCCACTTATGCATTGATTCATCATTATTAATAATGTCATATATAATGACTTATCAGCAACAAGGGGGCATTCTTGTGCAAAAAATAAATAAAAAATACGTATAAATAAGTATATTTCTGCTGATGATACTCTTCTAGTCAGAATTATATTTTGAATGCAGGATTTCAGGGGGCAGATAGGCTGTGAATGAATGATGGAATGAATTGAAATAAATCATAATCATGACTGAATTTTAAAAAAAAAAGAATAATTGGAACCTTGGGATACTTTGCATGGAAATGCTACCTATGTGATTTATTGCCACCTCCTCATTTCAGACACACACTTGACCGCTCCTGCCTTTCAGTGTGTACGTCTCCAACTGTCAGGCGTTGCTGTCCATCAAACATGGGAGCGTTTCTTCAGATTTACAGCCTGTAAGTGGACAGTAAATCTGAAACTGTTGTTGCAACCTCAAGTCTGATCTTGATTCTTGTCACTTGCTCCTTGAAGTGAAACACTCATCAGATCATTTGTCAGCCATGAGTGCCTTTCTGTCTGTGTCATCGCTGCAGAAGCATATGGTATCGTAATCAGTCACAAACCTGTTTCTCCATTACTAGCATATCTCTCTGATTTTGAACAAAGTTATCTTTCGGTAGCTAATCATATCTTTTTCCCAGGCGCAAGAACTTTCTTCACACCCTTGTTAAAGAGTATTTCAGGAAACTATCCCTCCCACTGACAAGTGATATTTTTGCCAGCAACCGTACCATAGTGCTGTGATATAGTGCCAGAAGGTTAAATGACATTGACCTTTGGGGAGTTCGTACCACTGGTCTCTTCTTAAAGGATTTGCACCATCTTTTATATGCCTTATTTTGCTTTGTTGTTAAATATTGCTCATTCCAGGCTTCAAATTTAACTTGATTAAATTCTGATTTAATTTACAACACAATTGTTGCCACTAATTGGCCTTCTCCTACCTTGTTCTTTGCTCTTTCATTATTCTTAATAAACTGTATTAAATACCCGTTTTGGTCTGTTTGTCCAGTATTAAAATAGCACAGCACTATAATATAGCAATTCACCCTTACTATAAGAATGCTACTGTTAAATTTCCCAGTCATGTCGGTGAAGTTGCAGCTTCTCCCTATGGGTGTAAGACTTCTCTGACATTGTGAAAACATGTCCGGTATGTTGGACACATGGGAATAACTGCCTGTATATCTGTGTAAACCCTGTGATGGACTGCTCATGTCTTCATGGTGTTTCCCTGTCATCTGCCAAGAGCCAAATTCATGCTTTGGATAGGCTCCCGGCCCTGACCCAAAAAAAGGAATAAGAGGGCCAAAAAAACAAATAAATGGATAAAGGATGAACCCGTCTTCTCTACAAGAGTCTGCATGGCAGTAACACCTGGACTATGCATGGGTGATATATTCTACAGTGCAATATAACCTGTGCCTCCGGGGTGATGTGACACTGGAGACAGTCCATGTTAAGCACCATCATGGACAACACTTCCACCCACTCCACAAATGAGCTGTCCACAGTGAAGAGAAAAGTGGCGAAGGAGCAGTCAGAAGGTGTTCCTTGGTCCTCTCTGATAACAATGCCTCCATATAGGATGGCTTGTGTCTTAACTATAATGAGAAGCATGGTGAAAAGGCCCTACCCTGCCCCTCTGTGACATGCGAATGCACCAGTCAGTGTTTGCTGGCAGTCTTTTACCAGGCGTCCATGTCCACCTTTATGCAAGTCTGTGAAAGTGAAGACATTAATGTCAAATTATTATTCTTTCATACAACATATTTTATGTTCAGATTATGCTTCTGGCATCTGGTGGCTCCGTGAGCATGTGATTTGTAACTCAGTCCGTTACAGAGCAATGTGATGGCTTCTGGGAGTTCATAAGCTTACACCGGTTTTGGCCATCAGTGGCGAAATAAGATCAATCTCCAAATGTCAGACATAAATGTGAAATGATTTGACTTTGGAACAGACTTGGCAATATGCTTGAACAGTTTTTAGGTGAGATTGAAAAGTCCATTTAATGTTTTATTACTCATTGCAAGAGGATTATCTAATAAAATATCTATTTCTGATGAGTTTTCCTGGATGGATGATTATAGAAAACTTGAGCTGTGTTTAAGGAACGGAAATAGTTTGTTTGCCACATAATGTTATGTAGGAAGTTATACTTACATCTGACATAGCATTTTTGTCCATGTCCAAGTCCCTGTGGGCTGGGCACTTGTATGTGCAGTACATGACACAATAACTAACACATTGCGGATATTTCTTGTTTGTTTTATATATATATATATATATATATATATATATATATATATATATATATATATAGTGGGTACGGAAAGTATTCAGACCCCTTTAAATTTTTCACTCTTTGTTTCATTGCAGCCATTTTCCAAAAATCAAAAAAGTTCATTTTATTTCTCAGTAATGTACACTCAGCACCCCATCTTGACAGAAAAAAACAGAAATGTAGAAATTTTTGCAAATTTATTAAAAAAGAAAAACTGAAATATCACATGGTCCTAAGTATTCAGACCCTTTGCCGTGACACTCATATTTAACTCAGGTGCTGTCTATTTCTTCTGATCATCCTTGAGATGGTTCTACACCTTCATTTGAGTCCAGCTGTGTTTGATTATACTGATTGGACTTGATTAGGA
>NW_025737647.1:0-4991 GCF_021292245.1 Micropterus dolomieu
CTCTTTTAATTTTGGGTTGATCATCTCTGTCTGCTGCAGGTTTGGTCGCAAACGAGGATCTCAAATATCAGTGGTCATAATATTCATATTTATTATAACAACAGGGCTGTGCCCCAGTGTCTACTTATATTTAGTTTCTCAGTTCATGGTGGGAGTTGGAGCTGGTGGATATCGGGTCAACTGTATTGTACTAGGTATGTACTACATGCTCAGTTCAGTAGCAGCTATACATATTCTTGAAGCATGTGTAATTATTTAGCACGTGCCATAAATTTTCATCAGAAATTTCAGGCTATTCAAATCAACTTACATGAGACTATAGATAGACTACAAATAGCAAATTGGCATAACAGCATATTGATATAAATGATATATTAACACTGATGATTTAAAGTAAACCACAGAAAAGCAAAAGTTACAGAGATTTAGTTAATGTTACATGTTTTGTTAAAAATTTAAATCCTAATGAAAACTATGAAGTATTTTTGTGTCTTTTTGTGTCACAAAAAGTTTTAATTGCTAATTTGTCATTATTGATTGCAAGTTAAAAAGTTTTCCTTGTGAGGCAGAAAGTTTTGCAAGTTAAATAGTTTTGCAAGTTAAAAAGTTTTCCTTAACTTATTAACTTGCAAAAAAAAGGCCTGTTTATTTTTAATTACAAACTTAATTTTTGATTGAGGTGCGATAAATATGCTCTCAAAATATTTTTTTTGGCTTGCATTAAAAAGACATTAAAAACTGGTAACTTAAAAAAGGAAAAGAATTAATTGTATATTTTCTTGTTGCAGCCACTGAGTGGATTGGGGTGTCCAAACGATCATGGGGAGCATGTGTGGTTCAGCTATGTAGTGCAGTTGGACTGTGTACCCTCGCTGGTTTGATCTACTTCATCAGAGACTGGAGGCTGGCTCAACTAATCACGGCAGCTCCACTTAGCGTGGTTGTTATCTACATATGGTGTGTATAAGCCCTTTATTGCCTTTTACCTTTGTTTTATTTGTATATGAGGCTCTTTGAACTGTCACTTTCCTTTTTTCAATCAGGTTTATTCCAGAGTCAGCCAGATGGTTGTTAAGCAGAGGAAGGACTGAGGAGGCTAAACAGCTAATTGCCAAAGCAGCAGCCATCAACAAACGCACTGTTCCAGCCTCTCTTCTGGACAAAGTACTGACCATTCTCAATGTCTTTTCTTTCCATTATCCATAGATGTTGGGTAATAATTTATGCTGCCTAAAATAATTTGCTAATACATATTTTAAAATCTGCTACATGGAGCATTTTTAAGTATGGGTTTACTACCAGATTGTCAATGATACTTCTTAATGCACATGTAATGTCATTGTTCTAGTTACAGTCTGTGTGCTTTTAGAAAAGTTTGAAACAGAAAGCTTTCAATTATTCAGCAATCCCTTAAAATTTACCAAGTCTGAGTAAATAACTGCTAGTGATTTCACAGATATCTCAGCTTGGGTTCAGACTACTGAAAGCCTGCGTGAAATATTTTGAAAGGTGTGTTTAATGGGTAAACTCATTTAGATGAACTGATATCACAGGTGTGCTGTCAGAACTGAGTCAGAAGTGTTAAAGTGTTCAAAGTAATAGTGCTATCTATTATAAATTATTTAATCTAACTACTTTTAACCAATCCCATTACATTATTAATAGTACAACTTGATATAAAAATATATGCAGAAGGTGCACAGTTTATAACTTTTCAGTGTTTCATTAAACTTCGTCTTTTACAGATTGCTGTGAAAGATGTTCGGAACAAAGGAGGCATTAAAGTTATTTTCAGATCACCTGTACTGACCAAATATTTCCTCATCATAACTTTGGCATGGTGAGTTGAAGTTTCCAAGAACTCAACTAACTTTTTAAAGCTGCACAAGTTTAGGGTGACCATACATCCCCCTTTTTCCCCAGACATGTCGTCTTTTTGGGACCTTAAATTGCCCAAAATGTCCAGGATTTGGTTTTTGCTATCTACAATCGGCATTGTGTGTGTTTTTCAAGCATCAAACTTGCAAACTTGAAAACCTGCGATTCATCGAGTGGCCACTTGAGACTGGCTCCAAAAGGGAGTCAATCCCCATTGACCCCCATGTTAAAATGCCCAACTTTACAGCAGAATAAAACATGTTTACAGCCTGGTACAAAAGATGGTTTTAGTGTATATCGCTAAATTTGCCCCTCATGACAACTGTGAGGTGGATGAATTTTTTTTAACTCACCTGTTTAAATTCTATTAAGGCTCAAAGTTCAGCACAATTAGGGGCGTGGCCGGTTTGAGTGACAGGCGTCCATGGCCCCTGTCACTGCCAGCACTCGGTCGGCCGTCTGTGTTAGCCTCACTCAGCCACACGGAGCTCTGAAGCTCAGCCTGTTGGAGCCGTTTGGACATTTCTACATGCAGATACCGGATGAATAATGGCAGGCTTTGTGATTTATTGGAGAGAGAACCTCCACGAAGTCCGTGTTCCAGTTGGTGAGTGAAATTCCTGTATTTTATTTACGTGTTAACAATATTTAACAGGTAATTGCTGTCGGCATATAGCTTGTTAGCTTAGCTCGTTATGCTAATTAGCCAGATACGAGCAGCCCCAAGCTGCTTACGATGCTAAGTAAAAGGGAGTTAGTGTGTTCTAACTGCAGCTTTTAAGGAGTCTGCAAGAAGTCTGCAAGAAGAGAGAAGCCATAATGTATTAGATTAACCTTAGTGTTAGACATTAGGGTGATAATGCTTTGAAGAAAAGGCGTCTGTGTGAAGTTGTAAAGGCTCAGCCAAACGTCTCTGGCTCATTTCTGTTAGCTGACGTAAACTTTACAAACGGGCAATGTTAGATTTAGCTAACGTTACGTACTATAACGGAGTCACTGTTCAGTTAGATACTAGTCAGATACTATTATAAGTGGAGCTGAACCGGAGGGACACGAAGGCAGAGAGCCGAGGGAGGAGCGGCTGCAGGGTTCTGCTTGACTGCCGAGGAGAGCCGTGCACCTCTGAGTGTATGGTTTTAAAACAATAAAATATATTCTTTGTGGGGTTCATCAGTGGGGATGATTGATTCAAAGTACATATTGAAGGATGTTTAGAGTCATCAATAAATTATTACACTTAGTAGATGTAGTGTTCCTTGTGATTCAGCAAACAGTCTGAGGTGATAACTGCGTTTGATCAGCAATGTTTCTGATAAGGAGCTTAAGAGGTGGATGCATTATTCGACAGAACAGATGTTGTAGGCTACCTGCAGATTTGCATCCACCTTTTTCGTGAGAATATAATGAGTGTTATGCCTACAGACCGGTAGCTGGGCTGTAACTAAGGCGATGGTTTAGTTAAAGTGAGAAATTAGGTATGTGGGAGCCGCCTCTGAGTTTGTTTGGTGGATTAGAATTTGCCAAAAAAGGTAGTACAGTTCATCAAGAAATATAAAATAAGATCCTTCTATAAACGTTCAATAAGATCTGACTTGAGTAGTCAACAGGTGTCTAACAGCATGGATTACTGTGACATGCCAGAGAGGTTATCATGCTGAGGCGATCTCAGAGTTCAGTAGCTTTATGGCTCTTTGGAAGAAGCTGCTGAAGAAACTGTCTACCCATTGTTGTCTTTACAGGTGCCAGAGGAGCTGATTACAGAACCCTCCAGATGTGATTTCCCATGTCCAGCTCTTCAGCTCCTGGTTTGCACAGCCTTTGCTTTTTACTCACAACACCTGAACACTACTGATGTGAAATTATGGCACTGGGTTCTTATCAACAGATTCTATCATTATAATAACTCTTACAACACATTTCAAGTCATACAAAACTACTTGGTTACATTTGTAACCTTTTAATATTGATGTTTTCATGAATGCAAGACTAGAGTTTAGTATGGATGGTTATTATGGTTTAGTATTAGGAATACTTTGTTATAAAATCTCACTAATTATACTTTAAATAAAATCACATTCTTCATCATCAGTTTCCTGTGTTAATTGGAAATAGTGTGATCTAAACTCAATATATTAGTTAACAGCTGTAAATGAAAATATTAAGATGGTATTTATGTTAACATTTTGCACATGTGTTAGAGAGTAAAAAGTGAAAGGTTGAGGTTATATACTGTTTTATTTTGACATTTCTTTAAGAGACAAGTGTGAAAAAGAATTATCTGCACACTGAATAGTTTTGAAGCCCTGTACGAGGTGTCATTTATTGTGACCTCCGAGAAGGTCGTGTGGCTTATATTGTATAGAATGCAAAAGTGCATTCGGTCAGACAGTTTGCAAGGTCACAATAAATACCACCTAGTCGGATTCATAAGTACTCTGTGCATATCATTCTTTGTTTCAGCACTTACCCACAGGATGGTTTGGATGTGCCCACATTATTCTGTGTTTAAACTTGACTTAAAGCAGCAAACAAGGCACTCTTCAGAAACTTCAGGCTCCGTTAAACTCCGTCTATGGTTACTGGGTGTATGGCTCCTTATTTATAGTCTTAAGATAGAAAGTAAAAATACTCCTGCACACACATAAATACAGTGCATAATTACTTTTCAACATTTCATGTGACACATGTTGGGAGTATTTTCACTTTTTAACTTATACTAGACTGATGTTCTTTAGCAAGAGGTCAGCTTTAATGTTTCATGTTTTATCTGCGGTATACGACTAGCTTTTCATTAAGTAGTAAAGACAGGGAGTGCTATATAGAGAGAGAGAGAGAGAGAGAGAGAGAGAGAGAATTTATTACAATGTAAACCATCTCTTTTTTTAAACAGACCTATGACACAAATATGGACAATATTTAAAACTCAAAGAAAACAGAAGGAGAGAACGCCTTTCCATATCAGTCCACGTCAACAGATAAAGACTTCCAGTTCTCTGCAGCTCTCTGGCACCAGGTGGGACATCTGATCCACAGTGTGACTCTAGGAGGAAAATGTGTAATAAATGCTTCAGGTGATGATAAATATAAAGTAAACAATACAGATGAGTCTTTAA
>NW_025737648.1:0-10877 GCF_021292245.1 Micropterus dolomieu
ACTTTTTACTGGGGCACCTGCCCCTGTATTCTTGTGCTGTGCCCCAGTAATGGTCAAGACCTTTGGTGTTGTTTTTGGACATGTAGGGCTCCTCGGTCTATCTGCAACATCCGGTCATATTAGCAAAAATGCAACGTCCAGTTACACTTTACACAAGTCAATCAAGTGTTTGATTTACTTTACTTAGTCACTATATAACAAAACAATGTAATTTGACTTTCTGAACTTTTAGTGGAGTATCAAAGGGATTGAACTAACCAAAATAATATATAAACAACATAGTGGGGAAATTCCGCTACTAGCACAGCCAATTCTAATTGAATTAATAACGTTACCAAGGAAAAGTGTTTAAATAGAAAATAAAGGTGTTAAATGAGTGCATAAAAAGGCCACTAGCAAGCAGCAATGGATAAGAATTACATCAGTAGGACACATTGAACATCTGTCTTGTTTGTTTGTTCAGGGTGATCTGGCGGTGAGCAGAGCGGCTCTTGGTTCCAGGCAGCAGTGTTGTTAGTTGGAAACAACACCACCTTCCTGGCTCAGACACCAACACCACCAGCAACAACAGCAACAGCACAGCTGCAACATACCAACTACCAGCGGGGGCGCTCCTGCTCACTCCCTCTTCTTCTTCTTCCAATTCGTCATCTCTGGATGGAAACTGCTTTCTCTCTAAAATGAAGGGTGTAAAATTAATAAATGAATAACAATGAATTGTTTAAGCAGCACCGAACAAATGTAGGTATATGTAGCCTGGCATACGATCGTGTCAAGGTTTTTGAAGGATCCAGATTTTACACAAAGAAAATACAAGCAGCTTTTGCTCTAAAAAATACTTAAACTGAACTTTACATTGATAATAATTTAGTTTGAAAGATAAATATCAATATTAAGTCTTGTCAAGTTTTGCCGTGGCAACAACTGTCCTGTAGATGTGAAAGTGCTGAACTATTAACCCCTTTGATTTTTTTTATCACAATAACCTGGTTTTTAATTAAGGGAAATCCTTTCTGTCGGCTTTGAGCACATGTATGAACTCAACTCATGCAGTCTAATCTAAATGTCCTGCAGTAAATCCTCCTTCATGATGGTTATAATCTGTTTGTGTTGAAACTGTTTTAGAGACGTGCTGATTCAACTGTATGGTCATTCTGGAGGCTGAAGTTGTGTTTTTGTAGTGAAACATGTAAATCAAAATAAATAAAATAGCAAATGAAGAAATGCTCACATTTTTGCTGCAGTTGCTTAAGTGAATATGGTGCAAAACACACACACACACTCATCAAAATGTGAACACAGAGACAAAATGTGCACATCCGCAAATCAGTATGTGAATTCATGCAATCAGATGTGTACACAATTACAATATTTATAAATAAATATTTTTTTTAAATCTTGGATATTTTTCTAGTTCAAACAAAAGTCACTAACTACAAGTGCTTGAATCTGTAGCTACGAGTCTCAAATGCTGTGTTTTCATGCAGATCATCAATACTGCTGGTTCGTTCCTGGCTGTTGTAACGACATTTGTTTTGGTTGTTAGAGTCACACGAGGCCAAGTCTGAACGACCATCGTTGGCATCTTTGCCTGAGCCAAAAGTGAACTTTTCTTAACAAAATTAATGATCTTGGCGACTCCACTTTGGTTAATTGGCTGAGTTTCCCTACCAGTCAGTCGGAACTGAAAAGGTCTCTTGGATGTCTCTTGGACATTCACAGACTCCTCTAAAAGATGGCTCAGTTTATGTTGACCATTATGTCAGATGTGGGAGAAATGGAACAAGGGAGCAACTCCTCAAAATGACAACAACAATAGGCAACAGTATTTTTTTGTTGTCCTTTGAAGATATACAATGTAATATCAGCAGTCAAATGTCAAGTAGCCTAGATTATTGTCAGTACTTACAGTTTAAGTTGTGTTTAGCAGACGTGGAGACATCAGAACTTCAACAAGAACCGATCACTGAATGAAACAAACATCTTGTAACAAACAACAAAGTGCCTTTTCTCTCTCAACAGTCATATTCAAGACAATAATCTCACACAGCGCTGTCGACAGCAGCAACGTTACTCAAAAAGTCAAGTGTGGAGAACAGCGGCAACAGCAGTTAACATTACGGCTAACGTTTTGCTATCTAAATAGCTAATGTTACCATACACCATCATAGTAATCCAGTGCTAGTTGTCAGTATGGCAACTAACCCTAATCCCCTAACCGTAGTGGTATATACTGCCGTAGTATTGAGAAAAAACCCTTGATAAACACTCAGGTAACCCTTTGCTTTAGATCAGCCCCAAACAAAATGTTACCTGGACACCAACTTACTTAATCAATAGGTGACTAGAAACTTGAGAATCCTGAATGTTTGACTGGCTTGCAAGCAAAGCAACGAGCCAGAATTAGGACTATTTACTTTGGTGACTTTGAACCCAGCTTGACGGAATCTTGCAAAAAGTAAATTTTCTTTAAATCCTTTTCTCGTAGGTGGCTGTAATGGTAAATAGTGTTCACTTCTACAATCATATTCGACCAATCTGGGGACGGAGGCAGACCACAGCTGTTGCACACAGCACAGCGCAGGTGTACAGAAACCAGTCAGTTTGAAAACCCAGTACCCACCGTTGCTGGAGAAAATAAACCACAGCTCCTTTGTTTTTTTGTTTTGAGCCACAGGAAGGGTAGAAAACAAGTGGTGGCCTAATATTCTTCCACAACACAGTAGGCTACCAGAGTTTATACTTATTGTAAGCTGTAGTGAGATACGAGGGACCCACCCATTACCTGCTCATCAATACCATGTTTAAATGCTGAGCTTCATTCCAAATGAGCCCAGCATGGTGTGCTATTTACATAGGCTAATAAGTGAAATAAGTAAAATTACAGTTATATAGCTATAGTCTATTAACAAATAAATGTAAAAACACATTCAATGTAGTATTTAAATAGGTAAAAGCAAATTTCATCCACTAGATGCGATGCAATGGTGCCATAGCCTTTGTAATGTGCTACAAATCCACTAGAATATAAGCAGAAATTTTGAACTAACTGTAGTTAAATTGCAAAATTTTTTTAATTTGCCGATGATATAGACTCTGAACAAATGTCATACAACCTTGTTCATTACATTTGACATCACATAAATGTTTTATGTGAGTTTTACAGGCCCTTGTCTTTTAAGAATAGTCCTTGTGTTGAGTGTTGAACCATTTCATGTGTATGTGGGCATGGCGGTGTGTTTGGTTTGTGAGATTGAGTGTGATGTAGTTTTAGTGTATAAACAAGTTCAAAGCAGACCAACGGACACAGTGATAGGTGCCATTAACTTGACCAAGTTGTCACGGCACTTTCCTTGAAGCATCTAGTTTCGGAGTCCTTGAACTTTGGCTGAACAATTGCTGCTACTGATGTTCGTGAAAAGGTTTTATAGGCAAATGTATACTTGTGGGATAATCTATGCTATTGCAAAGGTATTAGCAACATTGTTGAGGTGGTCCATAATGACGTGTTCCTCCAGGGCAACAGCGACATCCACAATCTCTTTTGCCAGCAACTCTTGCTTGCTTCCAACTTCCTCTGTAACAATGAGAAGGCCAGTGTTCACTCCTTTTGTAGCCTGATGAGCCTTTTTGTTATTGGTAAGGGGGAATATATTGAACATATTTCTAGATATTTTTCAGGCTTCCTTTTGCTCTTTTTTTGTTTATATAATTCAGCATTAAAGATTTCTTAAAAATAGTTCTCGTGAACCCAGTCTCAAATCTGGTCTCGTGGGTTAAGTGTCTCGTCACACCGCTAGTCATTTTGTTTTACACTGGAACTGTAACAGAGCAGTACTGTCACTGATACTTGGCAGCTGGTTAACGTTAAGTAATCTGTGAATCATATTGTTTTGGTCTCTGCCTGACTTTAAACACACTGCGACGCACTGTGGAAACAAAAACAAGTTAAGACCTTCAAGAGATTCTTGATTCTTGTTCTATTGTCTCACACATCATCAGAATCAACAAACCATCAAAATCTGACTTTTGGTGAACTATCAGATGTGTGGATCTTTTATCAGGCCCATGTCATGCCCACTGCACTGGAATGTTTACCGATATGGTGTAATGGAGCTATGACAGATACTACTTCAACATTCTTTTGAATACATTACATGCTCAGGGACACAATGGTAGATGTCTCACAGTGGGAATTGAAACCCAGGTCTCCCACACCAACAGCAAGCATCTTATCTATGTGCCATCACCACCCCTGAACACATTACCCCCATACACGGGCCCAACTTCCTTGAATCCTTTCATTTCAATTCAGCAGGCTTAACCAGTGGCACAAGTGGACACACCCCTTCAAACAGCTCAGACTGAAAGACTAGCCTACAGCTTGCAAATTTCTTTATATTTGATGGAGTGAAAGGAGAGAGGAGTGAAATAGTTTAGTGACCACATGAGTTGTGGAAAACAAATTTAATGTAATTTTTGATACGTGTGTTGAAAGTAAACAATGGAAAATTATTTTGTTAACTTTTGATCAATAAACTGAATTGAAAGATCTCAGCGAGTGCTTTTTCCTTTATTGGTGAGTTTAACCAAGTCAACTTAACTATATTAACTGGAAATGCAGTATAAATGGTCTCCTTTAAGTTTTTGGGGCATAAACATGTTGTAAATACAGGCCCCTCCGAAAGTATTGGAACGGTAAGACACATTCCTTTGTTTTTGTTGTTCACTGAAGACATTTGGGTTTAAGATCAAAAGATGAGGATGAGACAAGAGTTCAGAATTTCAGCTCTCATTTCCTGGTATTCACATCTAGATGTGTTAAACAACTCAGGACAAACAACTGTTTGTTTGAACCCACCCATTTTTCAAGTGAGCAAAACTATTGGAACATGTGACTGACAGATGTTTCTTGTTGCCCAGGTGTTACCTTTTAGGTTGATTGTCCAAACATTAAATAGCTCTGCATGACTAGGCTAAGTTTTCATCCTTGGTTCAAACCTATAAAGACTGCATTTCCTGTTAAAGAGGATAAACCAACATGAAGACCAGAGAGCTGTCTATGGGAGAAAAACAAGCCATTGTTAAGCTGAAAAAAGAAGGAAAATTGAGCAGAACCATTGGACAAACATTGGGCAGAGCAAGCACAACAATTTATGCTGAACGTCCTGAAAAAGAAAGAAACTACTGGTGTACTGAGCAACTGACGTCCAACAGGTCGGCCAAGGGAAAACAACAGTAGCTGATGACAGAAATATGGTGAGAGCTGTGAAGAAAACCTGGTGGAGGTGATGTCATGGCTGCTTCTGGATCAGGCTCATTAATATTTATTGATGATGTCTCATACTCATCTTTTGATCTTAAACCCAAATGTCTTCTGTGAACAACAAAAACAAATTAATTTGCCTTACCGTTCCAATACTTTTGGAGGGGATTGTATCTTCATTATTTTTATTATTTCCCCACTTTGTCTTTCTCTCCCTCCTCAGAGTGTGGTCAGCCAACACTCAACACCAGGATTGTTGGAGGACAGGTGGCCTCTCCAGGCAGCTGGCCCTGGCAGGTCAGTCTGCAAACCACTTCTGTGCAGGAACCCTCATTAACAATCAATGGGTGCTGACTGCTGCTCAGTGCTGTGCAAGGTAAGCAGTGAGTGTAGGGCGGCGACAAATAAACAACATGCCATGCAGTGGTGTAAACAGCCTGTCTAAGGCCGTGGTTCCCAACCTGGGGGCAGGAATCTCTCCAAGGGGTCGCAAGATAAATGTAACAGGTCTTGAGAGGATTGACAGGACAGATAAAAATATATGGATATCACCATCCAAGGAGAAAATCTGTGTTGTTTTGACCTGTGATGATGTACATCAGCAGACAATGATTCATTTTGAGGGGTCATTAGCCAAAAAGGATGGATACTGCTGCTTTAAGAGGCAGGGGAGAAAATTAAAGAGGATTATTCCAGCAAGAGTTTAAGATGCATTTTAGGGTTCATTTTTGTAGCTCTCTCTATAGGCAAGTTTAGTATCTGGTTTCCGTTTGTAGTCCGACTACTAGGGCTGTGCAATATGATTAAAATCTCACATCCCGATATAGGTCATTTTATATACCAGTAACGATATATATCCTGATATAGAATATTTTCTTTGTAAATTCAATGAAATATTATGAACTCTGCCTCATAAAGGTGGGTGGTTAGCTAATCTTTAGAAATCCAACACCATGATATAGAGTGAACAACGACACAGCAAGTAATGTAACTATGAGCTCCAGGCAGTGATACAGCTCTCCTGCTGCTATAGCTAACATCACAACAACAGCATGTCTTGGTGAGCTAGAAAGTAAACTGAATGTCTCTGGGCAAGCCATTAAAAGTTAGATGAGACACTGAAACGGCTGGAGTAACTTAGTGTTGCGTTGCTCGTCCATACAGCAGAATTCTCTCGTGTGCTCCTCGTCATATTGCACAGCCTTACTGACTACTATCAACCTGTCAGGTTTAAGTGGGCTTTGATTGCATGCAGATTAATAGTCGGTGTGGAGACCAAAAGAGGTGGAACGTGTTGCCACTAATGCAATCTCTGAACCCATGGCAATGACAGCGATTTAGCTTTTATCAGCTTTGTAAACTGGTTACTGTGAAACAATCCAATCAGAAACGTCTCAAACTCCTTTCTTGCATCACAAGTTACAAATTGGACGGTAAACATGGGGTGCATCTCCAATTTCTTATTCGTCGTTTCCTTACTTGAACTGGAAGTTGTTTTGCTCAGCTACCTTGCAGGCCGTCCCAAATTATTGCTCCGAGGAGCGAGGTGCAATATCTGAGGAGCTCTCATTAACTTTTATAATGGAGACAAGTTAAGTCAGAGAGAGTCTGTCTGTCAGCAATAAACTTTCTACATCATTTATAGTCATTTCCATTCTGTCACATGAGGCTTGGAGTGGAGTCCAAATATAGACAACAATAAAACTAAACGAGTAAGGAGTCGGACTAAACAAGTAACTAAACTGCATTAAAGATTCAGAAGAAGCAAATACTGGGAAAGAAAGTCTGCACATCCAGCCGAGGTCACGACTGCATCTGATGAAAGCAGCCGCCGACTCCTTAAATAAATCAGCTGATGAAATG
The DNA here is from genome assembly GCF_021292245.1 of Micropterus dolomieu. Taxonomy (NCBI): domain Eukaryota; kingdom Metazoa; phylum Chordata; class Actinopteri; order Centrarchiformes; family Centrarchidae; genus Micropterus; species Micropterus dolomieu. Next base: position 7,130 of record NW_025737648.1, read on the forward strand.
TGTGAACAAATGTGATAACTGTGTGCCTTTATTAGTATCAGCACAGTTCACATGTGTGCAGAGCCAAATTCATTAAAAGTCTCTCTATCAAAGAACTACATGTGCAGACTGAAGGATTAATTAATAATTTTAAGGGAATAATATATTAAAATAATAGGATAGAAATTACTAACTTGTGGGAATTAAATCTCCCTGTTGCAACATCTATCAAGTTCCATACAAACTAGACGGGGTTGTAAAATGGTCTCTGCTAAAATGCTCTTGACTACAGTTCTGATTTTCATGTCTTTGCTTGTTTTGTTTCTCTTCTGATTACCTCAGAACAGGCCTAACCACAAGCACTCTGACTGTGTATCTGGGTCTCCAGAGTCTACAGGGATCAAACCCCAACCAAGTGTCTCGGACAGTATCACAGATCATCATTCATCCCAACTATAAATCTGTTTTAGATAACAACATCTGCCTCCTGAAGCTCTCCTCTCCGGTGACTTTCACCACCTACATCCAGCCCGTCTGTCTGGCAGCCACAGGCAGCACCTTCTACAAGGGGACTGTCTCCTGGGCCACCGGTTGGGCCAGTGATGGAACTAAAAGTGGGTGGCAATAACTATGTTTTCTCAGGATTTATCGAGTGATAAGCAGGTTTGTGCCCAAACGCACAACAGTGGAGAGCTGACATCAGTTTGCAAGGTTTATTAGCAAAAAGCAGAATAATGTGACTTCCATGGAAGCATGATAGACAATTAAAACAAAGGTTATAATCTGTTACACAAAACTAAATTCAAATAAAACTGCACTGTATTGTGGGGCACAACCAAGTGACACACATCAGGTAAAACGAAGCGAGGTAACTAACTTATCAAGGTAACTTCATAAGTAACGTTGTGACGTCGGGTGTAACTTTGTAAGCCGTTCTACGAAAGGTGGATAGGTGTTACCCGAGGTCTGCTGCCATGGCAATTTACATGGCATCTCTAAATTTCCACAAGGTTTTATGCTTGGACCAATCCTTTTCAATCTACATATGTTTCCTGTAGGCAATTACATAACCGGTTCGGTTCGAAGTCTCTCTACCTCCTAAAAGGGAGTCTTTTCTTGCCTCAGCCGCCAAATATTAGTAATAATATAAAGAGGACAGTCTAAACTTGCTCTATATGAAAAGTGAAATGAGATAACTTTTGTTATGAATTGGTTATATTCGTTATATAAATTTAATCTGAAGTACTGGAAGTGTTTTGCAGTTTGGTGGGGGACCTGTCCTTTGGTTTAACAATAGAGTTACTCATTGTCCCTTTAATGGGCTAAGATATTGTAAAACTGCTGACATGGTCCTTTAAGTTCAAGTAGTGAGGATGTCTGTTTGATCAACCGAGGAACACCTGGAAACTCACGAGGTGTGCCACAGTTTTATTAAACTGCCCATTTTGTGTAAAACCATTTTAAAAGATGTGAACACTTGATTATTAAACTAAATTCTTGTCTCTTCAGTGTCCCTTCCTTTCCCCGAAAACCTAATGGAGGTGCAGCTGCCGATTGTAGGAAACAGAGAGTGTACCTGTAACTACGGAGTGAGCTTGATCACAAACAACAAGATGTGCACTGGGTTCAGTGCTGGAGGAAAGGATGTCTGTCAGGTGATCATTTGTATGCCTGTGTTTCTGTCAGATTTCACTTTCTGCAAAGATTCTTTCTCCTAAATGTTTCTGTCCTTTAAGGGGGATGGAGGAGGTCCGCTGGTGAGCAAGCAGGGCGGTCGCTGGATCCAGTCGGGAATCGTGAGTTTTGGTAACGCCTGTGTCCTGCCAAATCTCCCAGGAGTCTACACCCGAGTATCCCAGTATCAGTCCTGGATCAACAGCCAGATCACCAGCAACCAGCCAGGCTTCATCAACTTTACCTCCACTGGGACCGACAGTGACTTCAGCATTAGCTGTCGTGGCGTGCCACCACCAATATCCCAAGGTAAGTGCCTACCATGTCCAGACTTTGATTTTTAACTACATTTCACCTTGGAAAGTTTATTAGATATTTTTCTTCTTCTTACAGACAGTGCTGTTTCATGATATATTTGGGTGGAGATGTGTTTATTTACTGTAGGGCTGCAATGACTATTTTGATTACTCTAGATTACTCTATTGATGATTACAAAGAATAATCGACTATTTGGATTATAAATTGATTACAAAAATTACAAAATGCATCTTATTTAGCTATCAGCTTTTAAATTAAACCTGAGGTTGTTTTAGGCATGTGCTAATTAACAGTCACGACAATAAAATAAATACTGCTTTCAAAAATACATCTTTTACTGAACGTTTCTGCTGCAGCAAAAGAAAGTTCCACTGAAATCAAGTCCTGATCTCAGCAGCTGATCTGCTGTTTAGTGAAGGAGCAACTTACACGCCAGTACTGCAACACCCCGGGACAAACTGACACTATATACAAAGAAAGGAATAACGTCATGCATTACATTTTCTGTATTCACAGAGGGGTCAATAATAATTTGTAGTAGACAGCATTTCGCAACATTTATATATTTTCCCCTAACTCAGCAACTCACAAAACTCTGTGATTTTTTTAGGGAGTTTGGGTCGGATTACCCGCCGCCTCATGCATAGACAGGATAACTGTTTTCTCTGCTTTAGATAGTTTGAAGATTTCCGCTGTTGTCTAATCTTGCAAACTCGGCCACAACACGATGCCATGAACGATTCATCGTTTCATGATTGTAAAGTCAGGGCACATCTGGATTGCGAACACGGCCGTTGTGTATCATAATTATGTGGTACTCTCAGCGCCATAATCAATCAAATTGACAAAGGGAAACTGTATAGAAGACGTTACAGCTCATAACGTTTAGTAACTCGGCTTTAACGTGAAGCTAGCTTGCTAACTAGCTTACAGAGACAAGCCTTCATTATCCACAGAGCAACAACATCACCTGTCTCCTCTTTAGATGCTCCGGGGTTGTCAGGAAAGCTCAGCTTTGCAGTTAACAACCTTTTTGGCTGAGTGAAGAGTGAAATGCTGCTACAATTTGGAGATTTTAGGTTGTGAAGGTGTTACTGCACCGCTGATGTTGTTTTAGTAACTTTACTGTTCACATCACTTTACTCCATTAAGCTGACGGTGTCCTTATGGCCCCATGACATCATGAACGAATCGATTATTAAATTTGTTGTCAACGAATTTAACAATCAATTATTTTGTTTGTGAATACAATGAAGAGACACGCGATTGAAGTTCATAACATACAGTGGGTACGGAAAGTATTCAGACCCCTTTAAATTTTTCACTCTTTGTTTCATTGCAGCCATTTTCCAAAAATCTTGACAGAAAAAAAACAGAAATGTAGAAATTTTTGCAAATTTATTAAAAAAGAGAAACTGAAATATCACATGGTCATAAGTATTCAGACCCTTTGCTCAGTATTTAGTAGAAGCACCCTTTTGATCTAATACAGCCATGAGTCGTTTTGGGAAAGATGCAACAAGTTTTTCACATCTGGATTTGGGTATCCTCTGCCATTCCTCCTTGCAGATCCTCTCCAGTTCTGTCAGGTTGGATGGTAAACGTTGGTGGACAGCCATTTTCAGGTCTCTCCAGAGATGCTCAATTGGGTTTAAGTCAGGGCTCTGGCTGGGCCATTCAAGAACAGCCACGGAGTTGTTGTGAAGCCACTCCTTCGTTATTTTAGCGGTGTGCTTAGGGTCATTGTCTTGTTGGAAGGTAAACCTTCGGCCCAGTC
>NW_025737649.1:0-1531 GCF_021292245.1 Micropterus dolomieu
CTGCACTAAAGTCTCTAATGAAGAATAATGTCAGCTACAGCATCTGATGAAAGCAGCCAGCGGCTCTACGAGTAAAATCAGCTGATGAAAGTATGAATGCAAGCTGCTGCACTAAAAGAAAATCGTTTAAATTATATGATGGAACGCAGTGATCGATTGGTGAAGAGTGATGTGACTTGCAAATAAACTGTATGAAGTAGTGTTGAAGGATGTCAGAAGAGTGTGTGTGTGTGCGCGTAGTAAGTGTAATTGTAATAGCAATAATAATAATGTATTTGATCAGTACATTCGTGTATTTAGGCAATTCAGTATTCTGTTGCTACTGTGGTGTCCGAACAATAATACTGCGATGATGTGTTGAGAAGAAATCCGCTTGACACTGTTCTTGATCATAAAAGTTTATTACATTAAGGAGTTCAGCATCAATTGCAAGCTTTGCAGCAGCTTGGAGAGTGACCCAGCCCGATGGCCACTCTCCGATGTCTCTCTGTACATCAAACACAGCTTATATAGGACATACAGTATAAGACATCTGTTAGACACCATATAAGGGCACAGTTCTATAGGATAAGTGTAGGCATCTGTTAGACAAGGGTCTGAGTCTCCACATAACCACTGACCTCTACTCTCCCCTTAAAAGGTCACTAATCCTCTATCCAGCAGCTACAGTGCTATGTTAAACTGTTATGCGTCAAATGCACATATGTTATACACCACACTACGCTGTGTAGAGCTGGTTATTTTGCATGTGAAACAAAAAGTATTTGAACAATTTATTTAAATCCCTGTGCCTGTCCCTGACACACCCCTGTCCCTTAAGTCCCTGTCCTTGGTGCAGTCATTTATTTTAAATATATAAGAAATGCCCTTTTTGTTCACTTAAGCCCTGCCCCCCAAAAGGTCTGTGCAGATCCCTGAGTCTACAGGCCTATACATGTTTATTTCAGAGGGCACACAAATTAACACATTTTTTCACACAAATTCTGTGATCTTTTCTGAGTTTCAGACCAGTCAGTCAGAACTGAAGAAGTCCCTTGAATGGGGGACGAAATCTTCAACCAAGTCCAGTTGCCCTTGACTTTAACCTCCGTTGAATAACTATGACCTGGATGACTGAGAATCTTCACAGACATCAAGCACACCTCTTCCTCGCTTCACGCAAGGAGGGGCGGCCCGGTGGAATACCTCACTCATGTTATCAGAGAACCGGGGTTACCTCTGTAATCTAAAGTTCGCTTTCAAACGCTCAGTATCTCGCTATGGGGATATCCTGACTCCCGTATTGCCAGACAAGCTTGAAAACCAACTGCCAATCAAGAGGCCAACTTATCGCGACCTAAGAGGAGCCCACACTCAACACGGTATGCGCTAGAGGATGAGAAAAGGCTTTGCCCTTATCCAGCAAGTCCTGTAGAAAACTGAGAATCACTGGCACCGAGCACTGGAAAGGCACTTCCTGCGACTTCGAACACCAGTCCTCAAACACATGCCATTTGGCACCATATAGTGACCTGGTAGAAGAAGCCCTAGC
>NW_025737650.1:0-8847 GCF_021292245.1 Micropterus dolomieu
TTTTGACTGGAAACAGTGATGTTTGTTCCACGGTTTTCTCTGGTCCATGTTGGATCTCTTGACCCAGAAACAGCAGAGGGACAATTCAGAGTGATGTTGGTTCTTTCTACAACAGTGAGTCTGGCTGTTTCTCCTGCATGACCAAACACAAAGTAAAAAATTTGTTTTATTTCATTAAATACATGGATTTTCTTTGAGAAACTGACCTGTTTTTACCCCAAAGGTGGAGGAATAACATGGTCTAAGTGCATTTACGTGCTGTACTTAAGGACAGTTTTGAGGTACTTGTACTTTCCTTTGGTATTTCCATTTTCATCAACTTTATACTTCTACTCCTCTACATCTCAGAGGCTGAAATTGTACTTTTAACTTAAGGTTTTGAATACAGGACTTATACAGGAGTATTTTCAGTGTGGTATAAGTACTTTAACTTAAGTAAAGGATCTGAATACTTCTTCAACGCCTGGCCATGACTTTGCTTGCACAGACTATATATATATATTTATATTTATACAAACAGGCTGGTTAAACACAGGTGAGACACATTAGGCAATCAGCAGTTAGACAGACAGAAAATAAAATAGACTAAAACACGAGAGGCAGAAATTTTCACAATAAAACAGGAAACTAACACAAGTGGACATTTCTCATTCCTCTAATTGGAAAAATTGGGAAATACTAAGTTCTCTTCTTCACTGAATGATCATACAGTTGCAACTGTCCAGCATGTTCAAATGTAGTGAAGCGCAAAAGCAAATTTTACTTCAATAAAGACAATAGTTCAATTTCCCCAACATAAATGTACACCACAAAAGTAAATTTAATGGAGGACGAAAGTAAAACATAATATTATAAGTTCTAGAATAGTTGTGTTATTGAAGGTAAAAACACATTTACATCTAATTTATATATGTTAGTAATATACAGCCCATTACTTAACAAAATGTACTGTACATGCAACAGGAAGAGAACAGGAAGCACAACAACTTTCTTAAAGTTTGATGTTACCTGGTTTGATCACCGTCAGCTCCACAGCTGGTTCATTATTACACAGGTATCTTCCAGTGTCCGAGAGAATAACTCTGCTAATGAAAAGTGACATAAATTTATCTCCCACTGAATTATATCGTCTGTCGGGATCATTGTGTCTTATGTCTCCGTCACCATCAACTGTAAGTATGTCAACTCTGTTTCCGTTTCTCTCTCTGCTCCACGTCACTTTACCCTCCACAGGGTGAGGACATGGCAGAGTGATCTGGCTCTTCTCCTTGACTACTACTACATGATTTATTCCTGCAAAAGAAACAGAATTTTTAATAAATAAAAAAGTTCACATTTAACTGTCAAATGCAGCGATTGCACATCAAATACGACCTTATCAATTGGTGTTTTTACATTATGAGTCAGCGATACCAAACACATCTGAGACAAGCTTCAAGACCTCACAACATAGTACAGACCGCACATTCTTCATGAATTATTATTAATGCAATAAATAAAGGCCAGTTCAATCCTGCTGAGTTTATTGATAAGCTCATTATATGCTGATTATTTTCACCAATAACTGATTGTTTGGTTTGGGAGGATTCTGCCTTCAGTTACCAATATAAACTGTTGGGTAGTTTAATTTACAACAAAACATCATAGTTTACAAACTCTGTGTAAAAGGTTTCCTCAAATTTATAGTTGGGTGCATAATTTCAGAGTAAATGTACTTAGTTACATTTCACTTCCAATAATAAATGTATTTTAAAGTGAGCAAGTTTAACTGATTAATTAAAAAGTTCTTACCTGCAGTGACATTAAAGCTCAGAACAAAGGCCAACAGGCAGCAGCAGATAGTCGCCCTCATCTTCACGCAGGCTGAAACACTGTACACAGAATAATGTCTGACCTCAGCTTATCCATGCTTAGAACAGGAACTGTGTTGTTACGTAGTTCCTTAAACAAGAGAAACACATGTTCAACACACGTCAGTGTTTCCTTCAGTGTGATCATGAGTTCATACATCTTTTACTAACAACAAATACGGTGTTGGTGTTGGAAAGTATTATGTGTTTAGTAGTATCCTTCGTACCTGCGCTGACATTACAGCACACAACAAAGCCTGAACAGACAAACTGTTTTATTGTGAGCTGAGCAAAGGATGTGTAAACCCCACATTCTCACATTTGTCTTTTTGTGGTCTGATGATTCCTGTTGTTTAAATATAGAGCATGATGACATTTCCCTCAAAACTATTTCTTTGCCAGTAAGCAAGAGCCTGAAATGACTAAAAGGCAAAGACATCATCACCTTATAAAGCTGTTAGAGAGCAGATGTGGTAAATAGGAAAAAAACAAAACGACATGGAACAGATACGAGTGTGCCCTGTTTTTAGTTTTAATAGAACAGATCTGGGTTCAATGAGTCTCTGGTGTTCTCATTATGGGGTGGCACTGTTCAGCACTATATCTAGGAGGGGTGTTTCTCTGGCTCGTTCAGAATCCCAGGGTATGAAGCGTGGCTGTATTTATAAATACTAGTATAAAAATCTACTCAAGTAAAAGTAAAAAGAGAATGTTTTTGCTTCATTATGAAAGTGTGGCAGAGCAGATAAGACTATGGCCATACTGGACTGCATATGAAGTTTATATTCCAACAGGAGGTAATTCTAATGGCCCATCAAAGGCATTAGCATAATTAATTTATAATTAACATAGGCCTAAGCATAATTAACTAGTTACCAGCAGGTTGCTGGTGCCATGCAACATTAGCAATGTCATGCACGGATGTCATTTGGCTAATTGAGCAAGGCCTCTAACCAAACTATGAAAATTTCTTTTACCAACTACCTGTGGTAAAAAGCAGGGCGTAAACTGTACTGTGAACTGTTTACCTGGCCCATTACTGGCTGGTGGGGAACAGACAAGTGGCCTCGGTTTACACCAAAGTGCAAATTTACACTGTTGTGTGTACAAGCTGCACACTCACTACTTTACACTGTAGCAAAGTGTCATTTCTTCAGTGCTGTCACATGAATAGATATAATGAAATATTTACAAAAATGTGATGGGTGGACTCACTTTTGTGAGATACTGTTTATAAAGCTGGCTTTTGTGGACGGGGCGCTGTCATATTGAAACAGGAAAAGGCCAAATACAAACTGTTGGAAGAACCACTGTCTATAATTGTTTTCTGTAGCATCAAGATTTCCTTTAAAAACGTCCCAGTACGTTTGTCAATATAGTGAATATCTTTTATAAAGTATAAGTATAGGAATAAATATAGTATAGTAGACATTTCTCACTCTTCTGCCCTAAATGACACAGCACTAATTAAAACAGAGCAGAAACAGGCTTGGTGGCGACCATCCCAAACAGTTCAAATAAATACTCTTTTCACACCTGATAACTAATACTTTTCTATTCTATGAATTAGCCTGGGAATAAATCCTGTAAAAAGCATAATAGTTTTAAATTATAGTCTTGTACTGGGGTTGTCTCACAGTCTGATGTCTCTTCTTTCTTCATTGTTGTCCAGAAACTATTAAAAACTCATCAGTGAGAGCACTGACATGTTCCTTCATCACTATGAACACACACTGTAGTTTATTCTGAGTCCCAGTCCCACATCCTCCGTCCTGCTGCCCCAAATACTCACTACAGTCCACATGTGGATTCATCCGCCGCTGAAAATAGTCTCCAACAAAGCACAAATTAAGCGAGGATCTTTCAAAGTTTAGTTTTTGTGTGCAAAATTCCCTTTTAGTGTTTCAACAGAGTGTTTCCTTGCTGAGCCGAGGCAGAGGGATTTGTCTTGGTAGTTACTTGGAAGTTGGTGCCACAAGATTCGTCTAAGGACAAAGATACCCAATTGGAGAGTGATCACGACAATGATCGACTCTCACAATTTACTAATGGCATCCGAGTGTTGTACAAAGTCCGGCTTCAACAATTTTCATTTTAACTCTACTTCATTCACCACCTCGGTGTTTTAGTGTTTACTCTGCTCATCTTGCTTTCCCCTTCAGTTCTCTTCTCCCTGCACACTCACCCAAATATACTTTGGCCGTTAATATGCCTGAGCGGGCTCTCCCAAATATAGTCTTCATGTGGGAAACACTGCTGTTAGAAAGAATTGAAAAAAGAATAAAAAGTTATGTTTTCTATAGGTTATTTTCATTTTGAGCACGGTTTTGGGGCTGAATGTCAAAATAACCTAGACCTACAGTATAAATAAAACTATGAACTATTTTCTAAATTTTATTAGTGATGGTTTAATTAGGCAAAAATAACTTTGGAAGTAGGAAAGCGCTCATGTTAAATGAGGTACAGAGGAACCTAGTAAGTGTCCACTGTTCTCATATACTCTAATTACGCAGTAACAACGTTACACACATTCTTCCTCAGTATTTCAACAGAAACAAGAAGACCTGGGGTGGATTATATAAGGATTTCATTATAGGTCTATTGTTTGCATTAAACTGTGATGAATTCTTAATTCCTTTGTTGTTCTTCTTTTTGTCCACTCCTTGATGCTGGTGTTGACCACAGGACAGGAACTACCATCGATGGCCACTCGGCTTTTGGCCATACTAGGAAAAAAAGTATATGGTTAAATGTAAATTCAGTACATTCCACTAAAACACATCAAACACAGCCCACACTAACTTTTAACAAACATTCGGCTCATAGTCTTGGTTTGATTTTTGCCTAACACCATCATTAGCTAGAGCCTATGGCATTTTCAAACTGCTGAAATTAGCCCAGCGGCTAGCGAACTTTCCCCTTTGCTCATAGCTTTATACATTATTATATTATATAATTATACTATTTTTTACTCACTGGTTTGAATCGCTGCCTCCCTCGACACAACAACACCGTTGCATTTCAGTCTGCATTCACATTTTGTTGAAAGAGCAGCTGATATTTCCTTCGCGATAGCAACAAGTTGGCACATTCAGGCAGTTCGGAGGCCGTTTTACTATGAAATGTGGAAATGGCGTCATCAGCAGGCGTCAGCAGGCATCATCACGTGGTCTCCGAAAACAGCTGAATGACACGAGTGGATTTTCTTTCCATCGGCGGAAAGTTTGTTTCAAAACTCCGTGTGTGAAGATCGACAAATACAGGCGGGACTCACAAATGCCTGTTTGAAAGTGACAAATACTTTTCAACAATTTGTAAATTAAAACTGGATTCACAAATGCATATTTGAAAGCTGTAACTGTTAGGAAGATATTCACAAACGTGGTTCATTTATTTGTAAACTATTAAATATAATCACAGATATTTTTATTATTTGTGGAATTTATTTATGTATTTGCAGATCTGTTTTCTAGTTTACAAATCTTCATTTTGTGTTTGTGCAAAGTGTTTTATATTTACAAATTACACATTTACACACAGATCGCTCATCTGTTCACACAAATAATACTGAAACATAAATACCCCCATATAAATGCTTCTTTACGCCAAATAGCCTACATTATGACATTCCTGATGTGAGTTTGTGGTCAGAGCTGCTAAAGGTCAGAACAGAAGTGCATGTAGGTTTGATTCTGAGCTGAGGGTGAATGATGAAGATGATGATACAGTGATGAAGGTGCAGTGTAACACAGGTGGTGCCATGACGGGGAGGTTATTTACTGCCACATGATCAAATGTCTGTGTACATAACAAGTACATATTCTTGATCATTTATTATTCTTTTATATATTTTTATATCTTGTCAATTTTATATGTTTGATTCTTGATCTGCAGCAGTTTACTTTCTTACCTTCTTTATTGTTATGCACCAAAATACCAAAGCTAATTCCTTGTATGGGTAAACCTACCCAGATGCAAATTTTTCATATAACTATGTTTGGTTGTGAAATTATATAAAAATACAGAGTAAATACACGCTGTATATAACTGGGTTGGAAATAACCCATCAAAAATTAATCTTTATCAGTAACCTGGATTTAAATGAATTAACAGACACAAACCAGAGATACATTTAAAAGCACTCATGCTGCCATCTACTGGTAGAGAGGAGAGCTTTATCTCCTCTGCCTTCATAGACACTTTACAGTGTGTAGACCAAATTAAATATCAGTGCTAAGTAACAGTAACAACTCTGCACACACAATAATTTCTTTCTATTTCAAACTAAATTGCACCAAACCATGTGCTAAAATGAGGCTGCAGTCGGTAACAATTGAACATAGAATGCAAAACCTTCTCTAAACATGAATTAAGATATCAATAAATGTTTGTACATATTTATTTGCACACTATTAGTACATGACTAAATCATATGCATAAATGCACATATAAATGTACATCTAAATAGTTTATTAATCATTTCCTTACACTTTCTAAATGAACTCAAAGATCTAAGACTTTCTCTATGTACACAAAAGGCCTTTTTTTCTCAAATACTGTTCACAAATCTGTCAAAATCTGTGTTAGTGAGCACTTCTCCTTTGCCGAGATAATCCATCCACCTCACAGGTGTGGCATATCAAGATGCTGATCAGACAGCATGGGGATTGCACAGGTGTGCCTATATAGGCTGGCCACAATAAAAGGCCTTAGGCTGGCCACAATAAAAGGCCACTCCAAGAGCCTTTCCGAAACTAGACCCTCGCCACTTCCACTTCAACACTGAGTGAACTCCGGTCGAAGTCACCCTCCAGGCCAAATTGAGCTCCCTAACCCACGTAAGGTTTAAATACAACGACAACTTTTGGACGAACTACCCTTTCGCCCCGGCGTAAATATGATCTGATATTACCGCTGCACTCACTGCTATAATACGTGTATCAAATAAACAACAGTGGTATTAAGATTCAGGACTGATGTGGAGGAAAAGTGTGTTTTTTTTAATAACGAAACTGAAAGCATTTGTCATTCATTTTGTGTTTGTGTTGAATATTTCTTTAAGGACATGACTTTATATATTTACGAAAAATAAATATTATATTCTTTTGTCTGTGTAGATTCTCACTCATCCAGGTCATAGTTATCCAAGGGACTTCTTCAGTTCTGAACTGTTCAGAACTGAAGAAGTCCCTTGGATGAGGGATGAAACGTCTTCCAGTATCTTCAACCAAGTCCAGTTGCCCTTGACTTTAACCTTTGTTGGATTATATTCTTTTATGAAAAGATTGATATTCATTGTAAAGAAAAGCCTATAAATTTGAACCTGTTTAACTTAGCCTATATGAAAAATGTTACATTTACAAATACAACATTTCAATATAAATCATATGGGCTACCTTGGTAACTTGTGAATAGTGACGTGACAATGTTAGTGTAGTTAACACATGTTAACCGGCGAAGTCACATGGAACGCAAATTGAAAGAAAGGTCCTCCATCGTGCAGCAAAGGGTGTTACACACCTTCAACAAGCCAGCATCGGTGCTGACTCGGCATCTGAGGGTTTAACAATCCACTATCACTCCGCCCTCACTGGTTTCGGATGGCACTCAATGTAGCGGACCCTCCGCATGAACGCGTAAACGCAGTGGAAGTATGTAGGGAGAGGGAGTAGCAAGCAGTTTCGGAAAGGCCCCAAATATATGTCGTTGTACTTAGTAGTAAGTACGAAACTGGAGTCAGGGCATGGTTAGACTAAACTGCTGGAAACTTACAGCTATTTGCCCCTATTTCCAGAAAAAAAACGCATAAAATAACAAACCCAAAATGAATCAGGAATAACTCCTCAACCTTTTGGCCTATATGCATAATTCTCCTTTGAAAGGTCAGAGGCTAAGGAATATAAATCCATTGTAAAATAACATATTTATTTTACCATTACAGACTAAGTGGATCAATGCAATAAAGAAAATGATATTTTCATCCTGACCTGGTAAAAAAGCTATATTTTTTATGCAATAAACCATCAAAACCATCATAAGATAGATAGATAGATTATAATGCAACAGAATATCTTCTGATCCACCTAGAATGCAATTGTAACTGTAAATTTGATGAAAATAAACTAAAATACAACAGTTATCATACGATATATTCAAAATATACCAGGTGAATGTCTATATTTTGGCAACATTTACTGTTTAGATGTTGACTTTTATTGGGACTTATCTTTAAAACACTATTTCTGTCCATACAATCAAGTTCCAAATAACAAAACATCTATGTAGCTCCTACAAGTCGGCTACCAGGCCGCAAAAAGACCGTGTGTTTTAAAGTGGCACTTTTCCTGTTCTGCAGAAAAAGGCGAGAGAAGGCAGGCACAGCTCCCGGGTATTGCACAATAATCAAGTTGGCGCCCGGAGATATTTTAAAAAATAACGGCAAAAATCGCAAAAGTCAGCGGTTTTGACGATCGCGTGCTGCCCCCGGTACCAGGGATGTCAGTGTTCAACAGGTAGCTTAGCATAAAAACCTATCAAGCCCTTTAAAGCTCACTTTGTGTTTGTGTGAGGATTCAACTATTTGTGGTTTTCTGGGAGTTATGTAAGGTTAAGTGAGTGAAGAGTAGATCTGGTCCTGGTCCCTGCTGCCAGGATCGAGGCTCTGGTAAGTGGACTCTTCACCAGTGGAGACTGGAGTCCTGTTCTTGGAGGCGCCAGATAACTGAAAATAACACATATTTAACATAGTTAAAGATCCCTGCTCTAATGGCGGCACTGTTTCCAGTTCTCTTTCTGTTTCTGCCCTCTAGTGGTCACAAATTTATTTATGCAGCATTTATCTAACATGTCATTTTATTTTCCTGAGCATCTACAGTATATTAGGAGACATCATAGACATCGAGGTTAACAGTCAGAGACAGCAAGAGTAAAAAAGAGTTACCTCCACATTTCTGCTTTTTGAAGATCTGAGGTTTCTGTTTTTCATCCATTTGAAGAG
>NW_025737651.1:0-46714 GCF_021292245.1 Micropterus dolomieu
TGCAGACAAGATAAAATCATTTAAGATAAAAGTCTTACTTGAAAGTGATCTCACATTGAAGAGAGCCATTTTAAATGAGTTTGTTCTGGGTGCTGGAGTTGGTGCAGTTGTCCTAATCCTTAAGAGATTACTATTATTTCTGTGTGGGATGTGCACATTTCGGTTTACTGGTCTATGCGTGATGATGACAGGAATAGGAGTCTTTGGAACAGCGCTGGGAGCAGACGGCTTTACATGCCAGCAGGTGGAGACAGTTGTTTGTGGCAGTGAGGCAGAGATCTGTTCAGTGAGCGGTGGTCCAGGTGTGCTGCATGAATGATTAGTCATTCACGTAAGTCATGTGTGGACCGCACCACATGCTGTATGTGAGCAGCTAACATTTCTGAGCCCCGTTTGTTTGGGTGAAGTCCGTCTGTCTTAAAAAGAGACATTCTTTGTGTGTGCTCACCTTGGTCTCTGTACAGCAGCCATTTAGCATCTACTTACTGTATCTCTCTGTAAAACATCATCAAAAGTCGTGACAAAGTTATGATCAGCATTCATACCTTTTATTTTTTTGTCAAAAAAGCACAAACATAAAAAAGGAATATCGAGTAAGGCAGTTTGTACATCAGTTTGGTATGTTCCCTTGTCTTCTCACCCTCAGCTAAAAGAGCATCTCTCTAGAATACATGGAGCAAAAGAGGAAACCAGACCGTACTCCTTTTTCTTTTCATGTAAAACTAGATGTTACTGCATTAGAAAGGGAATCTAATGTCTGGATGCATCATCACTGATGTCAGTATTCAAACATGAAAAGCCATGTGTAAATATCAACTGGTGGTAAGAGGTGATTTCCCCTTATCACTAGGTCTACATAAGGAGCAAGGTTGCTTATTTTCAAAACAGCAACTTTTTCAACCAAAACACACTATACTTTTATGTTCATTTATACTGTTTATAGTCCAACACTAAATCGTCAATGTAAGCTACAATGAAAGCAAATAAATCATTTGGCAACAGATGTAATCTGCCCGATAAGGCAGATAAAACTTACATTTCCAGTTTTCCGCCTCACTGAATATAATGCATGGAAATTCAAAGTATTTGTGGTAGTAACAGTTGATTTCCTACTGCCAGACAATACCATGTGTGGAGAATTTGTTTGAGTGAACAAGCATAAATTTAAACTCAGATTCATTACAAAAATCACTGAGACACATAACATGTACAAAAGACAGTTGTGAAATGCTTGAAAAAAATACTCAAACTCAAAAAATTGTGATCATGCAAACATAAAACTCCCTCTCAATATTCAGAGAGACAGAATATTCATTATCTTATCTTACTATATCCTGATACTGTCAACCCTTTTAAGCTGTGTTTTTAATTTTGATTAAGTAGGGATTTGGCCTTGAGGCAAAAATCATTACCATAAAACAATAACAAAACCAAGAGGAAAATGTTTAATCCTAGATTATTTTTCTGTTAAATACCAAAATAAAATTAAAAAATCTGAGCAAGAATTCTCTGGGTTATTTTCCTGAAATGAAAGAAAACAGCTCCTATAAACAGTACCAGCAAAGCCACATAATGCCCTGTACAGTAGCAGAGGCTGCATGAGAAAATCAGACATACACAGGATGTGATGAATGGTAAAATGGGATTAATAAGAGTGGTGGTGGAGATGCATCGTGGGTAATAATCCTTAACTGTGGCAGAAGGCAGCATTAAAGGATGGATAGATGACACCAACCACCCTTCTCCTCCCCCTTCCTCCTCAGGGTGCAATGGCGACCCCCATGAGCAAATCCACCACCCTCCATCTGTGACTGTGCTTTTCAGGAGACCCCTGCTGCTAATATGTTATACGGAGAGGCAATGAGAGGATTTACTGACAGAGAATCAGGCTTTTTATTCCATCAGGAAGTCTCTACTGCAGAGATAACACAAGAGAATGATGTAAAACAAACACAGAGAGTTTTCCTGAGAGAAACAAAGCTGAAACCTTCTGTGTGTTTGTGTGGAAGTCAATGGAGGATACATTACTAGGAGTCATGCCTGTTGTTTGTTCATGAGTTTATAGGTACTGTGTATAGCAGTGGCTCCCAACATTTTTCCCAACCTCTATTGCATTTGACCTGTTCAAACTTGAAACATTTTCCCTTGTTTTATTTGAATGATTTTTACAGGCCTGAATAGGTAAAATGATCAAGTAAAGACTAGAGGAATGTCTCATTAATGTTTCTATGATTTATCTCACCTAGGTTGGGAACCACTGGTGTGTCGAATGAGTGCATACTGTGTGGGTAGGGGAATCATACGTTAACATATATATGTAAATAGATCAGGGAAGCAGCACAGACACATGGGGTTATCTGTAGCACCCTATGAGGAATAGGATTTAGCAGGCTATGATCTTGCATGGGAAGAAAGAAGAAAACCTATTTTTTAACCTGATGTGACCCAGATTTTTAGTCTTTTTTAGTCTAGTCTAACGCAGCAGGATCACATTGGGTTAAAAAACAGTTTTTCCTTTTAGTCCCTATGCCATCTGTTTCCCCCTGCATCGGTCTGCGACGTGGAGTGAGCTGATCCTTTGCGCCTGTTTTAGACCGTCTTTCTTGCAGTTAGTACCCTGACGATGCTTCCCACTCCTCCAGCTGCCAGAGCCTGAAGACACAATAAGAAAAATACAACTGAGGCGATTTCTTTTATTTACATTTAGTCTATCTCAAAGTGACCTTTATAGTTCCACTGTGGTAGACAGAACCCCTACATGATGCTTTTTAAGAAATATTTTTTAGTGCTGGTCAGCGATTAAAATTTTTATTCGCAATTAATTGCATGATTTTCTGCAATTAATCGCAGAAAATCGGCTACAGCTGTGTAGCGCACAGAAGCCGTTGCCATGGTTACTCTCCATAGTGTGCCTGCCGTTTACTCGCAGAGGTGTCTCCTGTCTGATCACCGGAGCAAAGAGCAACCCTGTGGGGCCAAGCGACTACGTTGTGATTTTAAGAACGTTCCTAAGGCCGACATCTTCCCCAGTACTAATCAGCATGCAGTGTGTAGCTTTCCACTTCGCTATGGCATTTGATCGCTTATCTTGCTTTTGTTTGTCTACTTCTCCCACATGCTGCATGCAGCGCAGTCTGCCGAAGCCTCCCTCCACTGGGAGTGGGTGATTTGCAGGCTGATCAACATCCCGCCCCTCCTGTGACTCATGGATTGACTGTATGTGTATTCAGAGCCGGTGAGTAAGGGACTTTCAAAACAATAATAATAATAAAAATTGCGTTAATGTGCGATAAAATAATTATTGGTGTTAATTAATTAATGCATTAAAGCAATAATAACGCGTTAACGTGCCCAGCCCTAATATTTTTACATTATTCCAGCGATAACTGTTGATGATTAGTCTGTCACCTTATGTAAACCATTAACACTTTTCTTTGGCATGTTAGAGTAAAATTATTTAATTTTATTATAAAATGTTGCAAACAATATAATAAAAATTGTGCGGTGTATGAACAGCCCCACACTTAGTGTTGAAAAGTTATGTGATGCGTAATGTTACTGTATATAAGAATGATCCTAATAACTTCCACACAGTGAGTTTGGTTATCAGAATCAGCATTGGGAGAGAAAAGGCTGGATTGGTGCACCCATAAAATTAATAGTGTCTCTAGAGGGTTTTTTAGGAAATATTCCCCGTCTCTCTCTCTCCTCCTGTCCCTTTATGATAATGTCCGACAACGTAGTGTAAAGATTTACCTTTTCATGCCACTGCAGTAGAACTGCGCTGCTGTTTTCTGACGGCCTTTCGAAGCCTTTGTAGATGTATTTCATCAGGAGGTCCACGCCATTCTTGTCGAGGGACTGCACCCCTTTCTCAATGTCACTGCTCTTAAAGGCGCTGAGTACCTTCAGCACCAAACCCTCTGCACGATCCTGAAAAGAAAAATGTGAAGACCTGTGAAGACGAGATTTGCTACAGAGTTCAGTTATATACTAGCCTCCGAATCACTGCCCATGTCTCCCACCGCCCATCTGCTAGCCTATTCGGATAGATGGATGATATATAATAAAGTTTTTAAAAAATGGCAGTTCAGTTAAAAATAAATAGCCACAAGATTTTAGCTGCATTTCAAAATGATGTGTTTCAAAAGGCCATGGGTCTACAACAACAAGATCTGCTACTGTGTGCATTAAGAGGGCTCAATATCTCTACTATGTACATCCATAGAACCTTTTCTCACTAATGTCATTAATAATTTCATCATTCGAGAGTGTAAAAGCCTACAAAGTGATTTATCAGAAAAACTAAAATGTAGCAAACACTCAAACCATTACTGACCGAGAAAACCAAACCCACCTTGACGTTCTGGTTCTTTGTGTTGATTGGCGGGTTCTTCAGAACTGCTTGTAAAGCCTCCATGAGATTCCCTGTGCAGGGAGGATTAAGGATGCAACACAGCACAGCAGGGTCCCACCTCCAAATCACAATGTTGGCTCAGAGCCCAAATATGATACATGAGCCCAACATCAAGCAGTTACAATTCTAATTCATCCATCTTGTGATTAGTTACTGTAGGCGTAACTAATAATAACAATAATGTAGGTTTGTAGTACGAAATACCATCGTCACAGCGTTTCTTTGCTGAGCTACAGTGGAGGGCTAGTAGCACAGACACTGAATTGTGTACTCTGCACAGCAAGTATAGAGAGAAGGAACAATTAAACATTACATCATTGTTTTTATGTTCATATTCTGAGCATTGTTGTTGTCAGACTTGCAAAAAATGGTTTACTGTAACATGAAGTGGGAGGTAACTACCTTATTCAATGAGGAAGTAGAGCACTTTCATGCCTTATAAGGCCTATACGACTGAAACTGGATAAAACTGGATGCAGAGTTTACAGCAACACTTCCAACACAGCAAAAACCTCTCCATAAACACCGGCACCCGAAATGTAAGTTATGTATCAAAGAGAAAACTGCTTTTTTTTAAAGCTCAGGAGTCAAACCTCTGCTTCCGCAACACTCATCTTACAAAGCTAACTTGCAGAACCACAATAAAGTTGGACGAGTATTTAATGTCAGTGGGGTTATTAAATGGTTTTATAAAATTAAATAGTGAACCTGTAGTTACAAAAATGCATACTAGCTTACACTTAATATACATTCACAGCCGGTTTTGTTTTGGGGCAGAAATCCCTGGAATGTGACTGCCAGGCAAGTCTGGACAGTAACTGGCCTACTTGCAAAACGCCCATTCATACAGGCGGTACAACAGCAAATGTGTGTACATATATTTAGACAGAGGAAATATGCAGATAAATACACACAAACTTGTCGGTTTCCTTAGCAGATCGTGACTGCTAACCGACAATCTAGCTAATCATGTAAAGGATATTGTCTGATGAGGGAGTCCACCTCTGCCTCGTCAGGACCCAGCTGGTTTTCTCCTCCGTCCTCTTCGTCCACAAATTTGTTCTCGTCGTACTCGTCCACGTCCACTCGCCTGAAGCGGGCGGACACGGTGTTCTTCGACATGTCGGTGGTTGTTTGGGCGTTTTACTCTTAACCGAAAAGGACCCGAGTTGAAGATCAAGTCTGACCTTTTTTTTGGTCGTTTTTTTAACAGTGCTTTTCTTTGGTAACGGCTGTCACAAGCACAAGCAGGCAGCTTCCTGACTTCCTCTCCTTTCCTCTGTAGGGTTTTTTTTGCTTCCGCGTACACGACATCACCTCCTGGTGGCCACAATGTGAACGGCAGTTCTGTGTTTCCCATTTTCGTCCGTTAGAGGGAGATCAAACACAAGAAATCAAACCACTGTCTGTGAACACTGCACACTGGCAAGCACCTATTTAATTCAACGCCATGAGTCAACACATTTTTAACAAAGCACCAAAAATGTTCTGTAAAATGATCCATGTATAAAAAAACTCACAAGATTCCCCATTTATGTATTTATTGAATTATGCTTTATTTTAATTTTTAATCCACATACATTATGGTCTTAAAGCCTTTGGCTGCCATGTAGCCTAGGGGAAAAAAAAATGTAATCCCATTTTTTCTAATAAAATTTTTACACAAAAACAGACTAATTTTAAATATGTTCAGTGAAAACGTCAGTCATAATATTAAAAATAATATATGTGTGTGATTGTCGAAGGTATAAATTTCTCACATCATTACCCCCCACACCCCACCCACCCCAAAAAAATCACATAAATATTTCCAAGGACATGAACTTGGTGACATCAGTAGTAGTAGTTTTGGTATTGTTTTTATTAATAATATTTCTCTATTTGTCTGTAATTATTAACTTTTTTTCATTTGTCAAAGTTTTTGAAGCATCCCAGCACATTTATGTTTAATATCTGTTCTCTACATCTGAAAGTTGTGACTGACTGTATTCTGAATACTGTTTTTCAACTTACAATATTATTTATATGATGTAATTAATTGCTAAAACACAACTTCATAAATCTCTTTCTTGGTCTTTTAAAACAATTCCAAACAGGACATTCACAACATTTTGTAGTTTGAGAACAAAAAAGCCTGTAAAACACTAAATGTGTTTAATACATTATATTTATTATTTTGGTCCATTATGATATTATATTTCTGTCAATGAACCCCACTTTTGTTTGTTATTGTAACTTGTTTAACAACATATCTAAAGCCACAAACTCTTGTGTAGACAAACAAACAGAAACAAAAACGAAATTATTTTAAAATTGTGATGAATTTGAAATAAAATATTTTGATAAAACATACAAAATGTGAATCAGAATAATTAATTTAATTCAACTTTATTATCATGTTACTTTCAAATATAGTCTTATCATCCCAAGATAGATTCTAAGATGCTAAAAATAATACAAAACTATACAATAGGTTGCTGTAAAAGTTGTGTGCAGAATCATTTTTAAGAGGCAAGATCATTAAGAAACTGGGGTAAACAATTGAAGAAATTCACATAAAACGTTCAACACCTAGACAAATTTCCCTGGCATCAGCAAAATGATGTTAAAAGGTCTGACCATAAACCATTATAATTATCCAGAGAGTCTGCATCAATGTCTCTTTCAATTTAAAAATCATCATGGTGTATTCCACTAGAGAGACACTGTCACTCCATTTACAGAATATCCCCTTTTTGGCAGCAAATGTACATTCAGTCACCATTCATAATGTTGACCGGAGAGTCAACAGAGAACTATTCCTTAATTTAAACAAGTAGCCTAGTCTCCCTTGCCCCGCCGCGGCTCGGGGGGCCCGTGGAGAATAAATGAGCAGAGTTATAAATGAAAGGGGCTTGCGGTTATGGAGATCTGAAATTAATGTATGTCTATGGGAGTGTTATTTGATTTCCAATTAATAGCGCCACCTAGGGCCCGATTGACGCCAATGTTCACACAGCCCGTCGGGAGGGCGTGCCAGATAATATACCAGAAGTATAAATTGCACTAATGAAAAAAGGTCTCCGGGTTTGGTATAGATCGGCCATTGCAAACGTAACATCTGACATGACATCCTGTTTGTGCAAACATTTGTTAGCTTATACCTGGGACGTTTTGATTCCCTCTACAAACTTTCATTAGCTCGGTCCAGAGATTATCCGTGCCAAGTTTGTTGTCGATCGGACTTGCGGCTTCGGAGGAGTTAATTAAAATAGGTTTTTCAGTTTTCGCGATTTAGCGAAATGAAAACGTCATCGCACAGAGGCGTGACCTATACCATACAAATCGGCAGCATCACCAAAACACGTGGACATAAGGTTTATGAATTTGCTATGTTGTGGCGCGTAGTAATGAGGCAAAATGTCCTTTGGTTCAAAATCCCCTTAAAATGAATGGGAATTTCCGATTTTCCGGCGGAAATGGGCGTCCTATACCAGGAGATTCAGCTCGATCCCCCGAACGCGTGGATATAAGGTTTTTGCTATCCGCCTTCACACGCGGGACTTATAGGGTTTCCACCTCCGCTGGTACTGGGAACCAATGCCTTGCATTCGCGGGTTCCCAGACCACTCGGGCTTGGACCCCTAATAAACCGTTTAAACCAACATCATTTACTTGCTCCACATGGTGGCATTCAGCCTTAGCATAACATGGAATAAGGCTGTAAAAAAATAAGGCTTCTGTTACAGACTAAACAATACACACTCACACACTTTGTGTGTGAAACCCCTTCCTAACAAACAATTCACCCCTATGATTGCATTGTTAATCTTGACTGGACCCAGATTAAACTGCTCCAGTGATGATCTTGACAATCAGCACTGGTGAGTGTGTATGTGTGCGCGCTTAGTCACAGCGTCTATTGACCATTTTACTATTCATTTACTGGCTGGTGGGATCACCACGTTAGCTCCATGATGTCAGGGTTTCCCTGCGTCACATGAAAGTGCTTTGCAGAAACCAAGACACACTTTCCATGTTGCTAATTCACATACTCATCTTTACTTGAATCAGCGAGACAAAACTTTGAATAAACACAAAAAGACATATCCGCTTGTCAAGCTGCAAGACAAATGGGTGAAAGTTTTGGCCCCTTCCACTCCTCTCATCCTCAAACTAAGGATGAGCTCATGTTAAATTCCTGCATGGAGTCCTGTAATGTCGCCATGGGTAACAGGGCCACAATAAATTGGCAGGATCCTGACAAATAAAAACTAGTTGATAACACACAGGCTTCTGGGAATTCAAAAAAGTGGCACACACCAATGTTTCACTTTGGAATTTTTTATTTCCTCATCTGGCCTGTCAAGACTGCTAGGCCTTTGGCTCAGGAGGGGAAAGGAAAACACAAGATAATGCGTTTCCCATCACAGACCTCCAGTATTTGTTCCAAAACACACACACACACACACACACACACACACACACACACACCATATCTGACCTAGGAATGCAACTGGTCTGTTTCAGAAGAGTGAGAAAGTGTTGCTCGCTGCACTGGACACACGCGTAAGAACGAAGCTGAATAACACAACGAGAATAGCAGGACAGAATGATTGTGAAACAGAGAAATCTCATTGACCCCCCACCACACACACACACACACACACACACACACACACACACACACACACACACACAGACACACATTTCCTTTCTTTTACTCTCTCTTTTCTCTCTCTGTCTTCCTTCCACTCCCTCTCTCTCTCTCTCTTACACACACACACACACACACAATGACACACACACATGCACACACTTACAGAACCTTGCGTGCATTGGTCATGAGTGTCCTCATTGCGGTCTTTGAGGTGCGCTCCACCCCGTCTGTGCTATTTGAATGACTCAGCACATCAAAAGGTGAGGATACAGGCACATACATGACCCTCACGTGAATGTGCAAATTAACACGCTGTGGAAAACTGGAGAAATTATGGAGGCCGTTTTCCCTCCCTCTGTGCAGTGCACACTGAGACAGACAGCTACTGCTGAGGAGAGGATACTTGAAAAAGGCCCCTGAGAAGTTGCCTGTGCACTCCAGCTTTAATGTCAGAGCAAATGTGCCGGGCGCTGGGCCAAGCGCCTCCGTGCCAAAGAAAAGGACTGACACAATGGCAAAGTACCCTAAGCACATAATTAGTACTTTCACATGAGGGGAATATTACACTTGGATGATGATTTAATTGGGGAATGTAATGAATTAGCGGGTGCTGTGTTGGAGCAGGTCTTCATGCTGGGAGAGCCTGTGGGTGGCTTCCTCCTTTCTGGAGGTGAAAGTGGTTCTGGTTTGTTGTTTTGCAACATCACATTGAGCTTAAAGTTAGCTATTTGATTATTGAGATTATTATTGTGATGATGCTTTGAGATTTATTAAATAACATAGTATCATAGTATCAGTCATCATTAGACTCCTGACCGAATGTGAGGAAAGCTATGATATTGGACCCAATCACTGGCCTAAAGAGTAAAGTTTTTATTTGTAGTGTAGAAAATACAACATTTCACAGAAATGCATATGGTTTTATTTGCTTAGGTTTTAAGATATGCAATATTGAGATTTCCATCTGTGATGCACACTAAAATACTGCACCATTCCACGTGCATTTAAAAGTTTAGTGTACCCAAATAAATAAATAAAAAAAAAAACAATATTGTCTCACTTGACTCTACTGGCTTCAACCCATACAGACAGTTTTAGTTTTATTTGTCCAGGCTTGGAAACTGTCTCTGAGAAGGCAAGGCAAGGCAAGTTTATTTGTATAGCACATTTCAACACCAAGGCAATTCAAAGTGCTTTACATAAAACATAAAAGCAACAAAGGGAAATTGAAAAAAACACATTAAAATATATTTTTAAAAGGGTGAAATAGAAAATAAAATAGAAAAAAATACATTTTAAAGAGTTAAATAGGAAATAGAAACAGTAAAAAGTGCAGTACACAACACCAATCCACAGCTTTACATCTGATCTAATTAAAGGCAGTGGTAAAAAGAAAAGTCTTGATTTAAAAGAACTGACAGTTTCAGCAGACCTGCAGCTTTCTGGGAGTTTGTTCCAGATATATGGAGCATAAAAACTGAATGCTGCTTCTCCATGTTTAGTTTTGACTCTGGGCACAGATTAGACCTGCCTGGTTCATAACAAAGCAGAAGATCAGAAATGTATTTTGGTTCTAAACCATTCATCGCTTTATAAGCCAACGGCAGGATTTTGAAATCAATTCTTTGACAGACAGGAAGCAGGTGTAAAGACCTCAGAACTAGAGTGATGTGATCCACTTTTTTGGTCTTAGTGAGGACTCAAGCAGCAGCGTTCTGAATCAGCTGCAGCTGTCTGATGGATTTTTTAGGGAGCCTTGTAAAGACATTGTTACAGTAGTCAAAACGACTGAAGATAAATGCATGGATAAGTTTTTCCAGGTCCTGCTGAGACATAAGTCCTTTAATCCTTGATATATTCTTCAGGTGATAGTAGGCTGACTTTGTAATTCTCTTAATGTGGCTACTTAAATTCATGTCTGAGTCCGAGACTACACCAAGATTTCTGGCTTGGTTTGTGGTTCCTAACCTTACCAATTTAAGCTGAGCACTGACTTTCAATCGTTCTTCCTTGGCTCCGAACACAATAACTTCAGTTTTATCTTTGTTTAATTGAAGAAAATTCAGGCACATCCAATCGTTGACCTGCTCAATATAGCCACTCAGTGCCTGTATGGGATCATAGTCCCCTGGTGATATGGTTATGTAAATATGTGTGTCATCTGCATAATTATGATAACACATTCTGTTGTTTTTCATAATCTGAGCCAGTGGAAGCATGTAGATGTTAAACAGAAGAGGACCCAGAATGGAGCCTTGGGGAACTCCATAGGTCATTTTTGTTTGCTCAGATGTGTAATTATGCACTGAGATCGAATAATACTAAGACCGAAATTCTGCCACTGTCAGTGTTTAAATGGGTGTCATTGAAGACCTTAACAAGAGTGCTGTGGAGTGGTCGAAATCCTGACTGGAAGACATCAAAACAGTTATTTAGTGCCAAGAAAGGTCTAAGCTGTTGAAACAGCTTTTTCAATGATTTTGCTTAAAAATGAGAGGTTTGATATGGGCCTATAATTGCTCATTAGTGACCTGTCTAGATTGCTCTTTTTCAAGAGTGGCTTAATGAATGCAGTTTTCAGATCCTGTGAGAAAAAAACTGACAGAAGAGACATATTGACAATTTGTAGAAGATCTGTGGCCATGCAATCAGAACCATTTTTGAATAAACCTGTTGGCAGAATATCAAGGTAGCATGAGGAGGATTTCAGATGTTGTATTATGTCTCACTAGTGTTTACAGTGATATGACGTTTTGTGATTACCTCTGTTTTAACATTTGTGTGCACGCAGATAGCACTCTCAAAGAAAACACAGGAATGATCAGAGAGAGCAACATCAGTCACCACAACCTTGGAAATGTTCAGACCTTTGGAGATGACAACATTTCCAAGGTGCCCCTTATTGTGTGTGGGCTCCGTCACATACTGAATCAGTATATAATTATCAAGAACACAACACAGTTCTTTAGTCCCTCTGTCCTGGGGGTTGTCAAAATGGATGTTAAAATTGGATTGTTGGATTGTCACCAACAATAACTACACAGTCAAAGTCAATACAGATTATAGACAGCAGTTCACCAAAAAAGTTTGCACTATTAGTATTTGGGGGGCCTATAGATATTTTGAAAAATAGCTCGAGAAGTGGAATTCAGCTGAAGAGCCACATATTCAAAAGAAGCAAATTTCCCATAAGACATCTTTTTGCATTGGAGGGAGTCATTAAACAAAAGAGCAACTCCTCCTCCTCTTTTATGCACTTCATATCTTCACTCATAAAACTGAAGTTGGGAGGGGTAGATTCGATAAGGACAGCTGCTCTGTTATCTTGGTCCAACCAAGTTTCAGTTAAAAACATGAAATTAATATTGTGAGTAATTATAAAATCATTGATTAAAAATGTTTTTCCTGCCAAAGACCTAACATTTAACAAAGCTTATTTTAGTGAGTTAAAAACAAGTCCTCCCCCACACAGTGGAGGTAAATGGAATTGCTCACATCACTGAGAAAATGTTTTTTTAATGGTAACTTAAAACATGGCTAAATAAAACCCAAACTACTACTACTTAATTTGGTGAGACAACCCAAATTTAAACATTTAGAGCATGTTGAGTCATAACATGAAATACTTTTGAAAGTAAACGGTTTTGGCGTGACTAACGTGTTATCAGTCATCATAAGACTCCTGGCTCTTCTTCCATTGGTCACCAGATCTCTTTAATTCCTCAGCTACAGTGATATCTTGAGAACTATTCGTGTTTGTTGTTGTTAATCTATTGTCTTTTCTCTGTGCCTCAGGATAGCCTTTCATCTGCTTACTTGCCTGCCTGGTAGCCAGATTCCAGAGCAGTCCTGCCTAGGTCGCCTGAGTCCAGGTTGTCCTTCAGAGTGGCTCATCCTCTTTCTTGTCCGCCTGAGGTCTCCTACTCTGACATGCCCCCAAGGCCGCCTGCCTAAGGTTTCCTGCTCCACCCCTGTCCAACCCCCAGGCTGTCTGCCTGAGGTTTCCTGCTCCGCCCCTGTCCAGACCCAAGGTTGTCCACCTGAGGTCCCCAGCTCCATTTTAAAGCTCTGTGGCCACTTGCCCCTGGCTCTGCCTGCTTGCCTGCACACACCCTTTTTCTAACACAGGCATTTTTTCTTTTCTTTTTTTAAATTTTTTTTTACAAATCTGTAGTCTTGAGCCCAAACCAAGATAACCATGAAGACATTATCAGCGTTATTGTCTCAGACTTTGGATTAAACAACATTAAACAACTATTTTCAAAGGCTGAGTAGTGAAATGATGATTTAAAAACAATTTGCCTCACATTAAAATTACAGTAAAATAATATCAACATGTTCTAAACAGGTTTTTAACTTTAAGATATAATAATGCTACAAAGAAATAATTGAGAATTTATTTATTTTACTTATAAACACCTGAGGACCAACCCTTAAATATACATTTGTGGATAACATCACTGAGGACTAAATGATTGCATGGAGGTGATATGTTGATATGTTAGTCAGGTGGCCAGGAGAACAAATACTGTAATGTTACAACTCTTCTTTGGATTCTGCCTGATTCTTGAGTTATAGCCCCACATACTATTTACATTTCATTTATCTGAAAGATAAGATATCTACACAAACCAATCCTGTCCCACAACATTTTTTTCTGTATGTAAGACAAACAAAAGGAAACATGCTAGACAACTCAGCTGCATTTTTCCCTCAGCTGCTGTGTTATTTCTGGAGAGTCTCATAGATGAAGGAAGGGTGTTGGATATTTTAAAAGAATACATTATACACAATATAAATTCTCTCTTTTATTACATAAACATTATGTAGCCTACATGTCTTGATTCCCTAGAACTGACCGTTTTGCATCTTACATATTTGTAAACACTGTCAAAGATCATAATAATGTAATATGACAAGAAAATATTAGAAAATAAAATAGCTACAGCTCACATGCTTTCTAAAATAACTAACGTTAAGCTAAGAAGAAAAATAACTGTGTAACATGACAGCTCACAGACTTTCATAAGATGTCTTCACAAAGTATCAATGCTTGTTTTGTTGCAAGTAGTTTTGAGTATAAACTTTGTCTTTGAACAGTATTTCAACATTTTAGGAAATAGGCTTACTGTATATGCTTTTTTTGAAAATTAACCTGAATGGAAAGATTAATACCACTTTTACATCTGTCCGGTAAATATAAGGCTACAGCCACCAGCCGGTTAGCTTAGCTTTGCTTAAAGACTAAAAATAAGGGTAAAAAGCTAGCCTGGCGGTCTCCAAAGGTAACAAAATCGGCCTACGAAGTAAAACTGGAACTTTCGAGAGCATTTTGGTGAAAGTACCAGCACTGCTATGCTTGTAAAGTGCACCGAGTTACATCATGACTTCAGCGTTCTATAAACAGCAGACAGAGATGAGAGTGGTAGCGAATAAACGTCTTCCCCAAACAATTTCTTTAAAGAAAACATAAGAGAATGCTGTTAACTACTGAAAACATAAAATGCAACAACTGACACAAATGATCTGCTAAGATATCATCATGAGTCCCTGCAGCAAGACTGCAGAACACCTTTTTTGTTTTCTCAGTTTCTTCTAAACCAGTGGGGGCTGAAACATGGGCATACAAGTGCTTCAGTCTAAACTTCCACTGCTCTGTGCGCAGCCTTTGAGACCCCGCAGGTATAGGTGTAGTGTCAGATTCCAGGCCGCCACTGCTGCAGGTGTAGGTGTAGTGTGTCAAATTCCACTGAGTGCTGCTGAGAGCCACCATTTTCAGGTGCGAGCAGGTCTCGTGATCACACTCACTACTCCACCCAGCCTTCCCTCGCTCTGACCTAAGCTCGACTTGATCATATGGGGGCGTCCAGGGAGTTCTGCAACAAGTTGGTTTTGGTGGGTGGAGTAAATGGCCCGTGAAAAACAAACAATGCCCGTACCTTTAAGGTAGCCTGAAACAACATGGTCAGGAAAGTAAACACACCTTTATCACTATTAAAACAGAGAGAGAAAAAAAGAGGGAGAGAAGTGGGGCCGTTTCTATGGTATCATGTTTTGTTTTTCCAAAATGGTGGCTTTAATATGAGACACTCCCTACAGGGGAGCAGGGAGTGCTCCTTCCGTGTAGGTGGGTAAGCATCATTGAGATGTTTGAGGTATCTAGGGGGGTGCAGTAGGAGTGTTTAGGAGTTGTCATCAAACAAAACCAATGGTTACAAGCTCCTCTTTCATGTTCCACAAACAAGATTACATGTTTAGACGAGCCATCCGGTGAAAAAAACAAAAACATGGTGATTTGCATGCTCCATAGTCGCACGGTCCGTATGGAAAGATTTCAGCTGATAAACAGTACAGGTGAGGCTTCTTACAGTGCATTCACACAGCTCATAGCAAAATGTAGACACAGCGTGGCTGCAGAAAAAGTCATAGAGAGAGATGCAAGTGCAGCTTTGCTCTAAGCAGCACGAACTGAAGCCAAGAGAGTTGTCCAATTGACCTTGGAATGTTGCAATTTCAAACTAAGACAGTTTGGAAAAGAAAGGACACACAAACAAATAT
Source organism: Micropterus dolomieu (assembly GCF_021292245.1). Lineage (NCBI taxonomy): Eukaryota > Metazoa > Chordata > Actinopteri > Centrarchiformes > Centrarchidae > Micropterus > Micropterus dolomieu. Next base: position 15,615 of record NW_025737651.1, read on the forward strand.
CCTGTTGTTTGTGATGGAGCCAGATGGTAGCTGTAACAATCCAGTCACACTGCAGCGTTCAGTAAGTGTTGAAATTCATCATCCAGTCTTTCTCACATCCAGCAGGAAAAAGCAGACATAAGCCGTTTGTGATCAATAAACACAAACAGTTTCCCCAGCAGTCAAATTCGTGCAAATAAAGTCACTGTGTCGTATATGAATGCAATCATAAGGCTTTACCTGTAAACGTTAAGGTTCTTTCCATAATCAAAAGTATGATTAAAAGTATACAGAAAAGAGATCCACATGATAGCATTTTCCAAAAAGAAAATGCGGTGCTTTCCTAAATCCCTAAAGTCCGCTTTCTCAAACGTCTCAAATCACTGGTCATCATTTTCCGGGAGATTCCAGGGATTTCCTCGAGGATCTCTTTTGAGAGACTTCTTTTTTGGGATCTCACTGAGGGAGAAATGAAGTGAGCGGCACGAGGGATTCTCCTTCCGGGACACAATGCAGTCCTTGATGGCTTCTTTAATCACCTACAGGGCACAAATCCAAAATGACAAATTGTATCAATCAATGTTTCATCATCAATGAGGAAACATAAAATTATGTCAACTCCATTAAGGTATATTTCAAACCCTCAGGCAGTCAAATGTCACTTAATGTAACATCCAACAACAGAACCACGCCGCTAGCATGGATAAAAATGTTGACACGCTTTAATAATACAAACATTAGTATGTACAAATTTTTTGCATTAATTCTCGTGCTGTAGGGTGCATCTAATTTATGCTGGATCAACCTGTCCAGGTATTTTGGAAAATATTCATTATTGACAGTATACGGCTAAATGAGCTGACCTTCCAGCCAAATCAAATACATTGCATCACATTTTGAATCCTTACTCACCAGGGAAGTGACTCAGATACAGTGAGTGAAAGTCAGTCTGACCTCTCATAGTGACACACCTACTGTAAACTAGACAAGACTTGTCCTATACGGTCTTTGATGAGTTTTGGGATTTCAAATGTTTGATTTTGCACAACAAGCTGATATGTGTGTAGTGACAACGCAAGAATGTAAAACTTCCCTACTGACAACACTGAATGAAAGTAGATTACCAATGAATGGACGAGGGATCAGCCTTTGAGTCTTACAAACTGCAACACACATCACTATTATTTCCTGTTGTTTGATGTCAGAAAACTCCTCTACACCACCCCGCATCCTGTAGTGAAACCACAGCCGCAGAACTGACCTCCAGGTTGTTGAGAGTGTTGAACTCCATCAGGTCATGCAGTCTGGTGTAGGCCTCGGTGGAGTACTGGAAGTTAAAAGTGGAGAATGGTGACTCGGGGTCATCAAAGATGTCAAAATCAGCCAACTCCTTCTCCTTCTCCGTCTCTCTGGGAACACCTATGAATGAATTAATATGTAAAAAAGTAAGTAAATAAATACCAAGTTCATATACACAAAAACTCAAGACTGATCCACTGGGATGAAAACTGAGTTGATATTAAGGACAAAAGATATATTATATAGTGAGTTGTTCTTGGAAATAGTAGTTAACAGAATACTTCAAGTTCTATTTATTAGCCTTCTGGAGCTTTTAATAATATCACATGATATCATGCGGCAGATGGACTTGGCTGGTTTGTCATGGAATTGTAGATGTCCACTTTTTCCCAACACTTTTTGGACCTCTCATCCATGTTGGTTTAAAAGGTTTGGGTTTCAAAGTTAATTCTTGACCTTGGAAACAACAGGGTAAACTGATTTTGATTTGATTGAAGAGTTTGTTTTGTAAAGAAGGTCATGAATGAACTCAACCTTTAGGCCAAGATAAATGAGGTCCTTAAAGTGGAAATTTGAACATCCATGCAAATTCCATCTGCTGATGAAGATCATGTGAGGTAGTCCAGAAAGGCTAATACTAAACCTAGAGGTGAGCTTGTTTTGTCAACGGTATTTCGAATATTCCACTCAAAGTGTTTCCTCTAAATACTAAGGCAAGACACTGCAATAAATATTTGTGATTGTGTGTGTTAAAGTACAACCTTATGCCTTAATGTAACATCATTTGCTGGTGAAGACAATATCTACATTAATTTAACGTCTAATTCTTCTCTTTTGTAGGCAGAAACAAGACATGTGCTTTTATCCCAGCGGTAGATAAAAGGAGAATAAAAAAATAATGATGTAGGGGTTTTGAAGGTTTTGAGCAACATGCCACAAAGCATGCGCAATCATGTTTTTATCATCTTAGAAATACATCAAAAATATCTAATATCGATCTATCTTAACTTTTAAAGACAGGGAGACCATTTTACACGCCTTCATCTCATCACGCCTGGATTATTGCAACAGCCTTTTTACTTGCCTGAACCAACAATCTATTGATTGACTCCAGAGCTGCCATGCTTTTAACAGGAACCCAAAAACGTGACCACATCATTTGTATGTTTTACAATAGATTTTAAGATTCACTGATTACTTTTAAGGTTCTTCAATGCCTCTCTCCCTGCAATATCTCAGACCTCTTAGTACAGTCTAAAAACTAAAGCGGACAGAGTTTTTGCAGTCAGGGCTCCGACTCTCTGGAACAGCCTGCCTGAGAAAACAGGTCAGCTGATACAGTGATCTCTTCCCCCTTCTAAAAGCACACTTTTTTCGGAGAGCCTTTCCTGATTTTACTTGAGTTTTAATTTTCTTTGAACTGTCTTTTACGTCATTTAAAAACATTTTCTTAATTTCTTTTAAAACCATATAGTTTTATGACTAGTGTGTTTTATTTAGCTGTCTAACATGATTATTAAAATGTGCTCTATAAATAAAAATTATTGTTATTCATATTTTGAAAAGGATTTGTGTTTAAACTGGTTCTTCTTTCATAGTACGAAAAAAATATTTGCCTCCACTATTGATATAGAAAAAGTAATCTTAATATCTATAATACAGCTTTTTCTAGATCTTTCAATCACATAGAGTTTTCTCTGTATTTTATGAATTTCTTAATTATTTCTGAGGTCAGTACTCAAAACAGCTTGATCTATTCAAACTTGATTCATGATCTACTTTTTGAGGACATTTTTAACACTTATTTTGAATTTGCTTTACTTTTGTTAAGATGACATACCACATGCAGGAAGAAGTTATGGTTTTGAAAATGCAAACATACAATAGTGAACCGATGGGAAAGGGAAATCCATTTATGGTATAATTTCCTTCAGATGTCTTTTGGGTTTGAGTGCAAAAAGCTTATAACATCCATAAACAGACTGCGGAAGTATGTGGGCCGATGACCTATTGAATGTAAAGAGGTGGAGATGAGGTGAAGATGTGGTGTTAGTGTGGCTCATGATATATGGCCTGTTTACACACAGAGCTCTCCCACTAGAGTGAGAGATATCAGCATCTGGCTCCTTGAGGAACCATAATTCACACTGTGGTTCATACCCGCGTTTGTGCGCACACACTCACACTCAGTAAACTGCTGATTTTTTTTACTGGGGTAACTCAGATCAGGGGGCCAACGTTTGGCTAAACAGAAAAAAAAACTTTCTGCTGCTGACTGAACATGGTTGAATTACAGTGCGCAATTTTAAGGAAGAGATGCCTCATGTGTGATGACGGTACAGCATCACTATAATAATACAAAAGCCCTGGAATATTTTCCGCCTCACACATGCTGGGGAAACTCCCACATATGCACATACTTACCAGGTGCCTTGAATGTCCTGAAGTTGATGTTGACCAGGACAAAGTGGATAACAGTTGGGCAGTTCTTTTCGCCGTTTTTTGGTTTGAAGACGTAGCATTCCTTCAGGCCCTCACGGTCGAAAACTTTGGGGTCGATCTTGGGGAATGGAAGCTTGTTCATTCGAGCCCACTTTTCTGCCAACAGGAGCTCCTGTAGCAAATGTTTACAAATTTAGAAAAAAAATGTTTATCACCTGCTTGCACAAATAATTTCAGCAATTCACGACTGTAAGAATAGTCAGATTCTGACCTTGAATGGGGGACTAGAGTCGCTGGGTCGTGCAGAAAAGTCAAAGGAGATTATGAGTTCGACACCACGCTGCGGCCGCAAGATGAGAGGGTAGGGGAGGTTGTAGGTCAGGCCACTGTCCACTATATGGATCTTTTTACTCTTCACATCCAGAGGCTCGTAAATACGATCAAACTCATCTGGGTCTGAGAAAATCACACAAAATTAAATAAATAATGCATGAACATGATTGGAAATGTTCCTTTGTCTGCACCCAAATCTTGTTCCACATGACTGACCCAACTGACTTAACTCTGTAATGACTCACCTACATCATGTTCAATAGAAGTTGGGCTGGGTATCATTTGAACATTTTTCAAACCACACCTGTGTTTCAGTATCTGTAAAGCTACCTTACTCTATACATGTTTTAGAAAAATCTTTTTTTTAAAGTAGACCTTGTATATTAATATAATCAGTCTTTTAGCTACCGCTTTTATCCACAGCAACTTACAATTTCTATATATGTCAGAGGTTACACACCTCCAGAGCAACAAGGTGCTCAGGGACACACTGTCGAATTTGTTGCAGTGGGACTCAAACCCGGGTCTCCCACACCAAAGGCATGTGTCTTATCCACTACACCATTGCTTTAAAATAACTGCATGTAATGTCGCTTGTGAAGCAGCAGTATAAAGACTTCTACAACACAGAGAATAAAATCAACTAAATTGTGATTTAGATATGGTCAATTGGATGCAATTTGGTTGAAAGTGAGAATGTGTTGAGTTCAGGTTCGATAACCAGCTCTAACTGTAATTCAGTTTTCACTTCCTGCAAAAATGAAGTCTGAAAGCAGCGAATAATGATCCTTCTTACCTGTGACGGCATCCACCTCCTCCTCAGCAGCTGTAGTGGCATTGCATGGGACCTCACCTACTGGAGAGTAGGGGATGTTGGTGTTCAGGTTCAGGCCCAGCATGAAATTATGCACCTGTCAACAGGGTAAAATGGTTTATGGAGAGAAAAAGAGGTACGCTTAATTTGAATATAGGGAAAGTTAAACAAGAATGCAACTAGAGCACATGCAGTGTTTTGTATGAAGTGTTACATAATTTCATGGTTTCCGGTGAATCGACATATTCAGGTACCTTCCCGGCCCGGCCCTCTCTTGTGTTGAATAAGGAAGAGTCACTGAAGAGCGACGTGAACATTCGTTGAACCCAGCTAGCCTGAGCAGTGCGATGGTACTCGTCTTCTGCCTCTGGGTTCTCGGTCCCACCTGAATAATAATGACATAATGAGATTAAAATACTGACAAATGTTGTATTAAAGACTCTTTTTTTCTGTAATAAAAGTGGGGGAATTTGCAACTAAACCAAATGAGGATACTTGAATGCCTTAAAAACGCAAACATTAAAAACAAACAAGATAGTTGCTATGGCAACCGGCAGCGCTTGAAGAAGCAGCAACCGGTGGCTCCTTCAAACTTTGCTACACTTTTGTTTTTTATCTGTTTTTCCCGGCTTTGTTGCCAAACATGCTTGCTAAACTCTGACATAAATACATGGAAGATGAAGACGGGGTTTTTGGATTAAAGATCAGCAGACCACAATCCACCCGGCGCAAACAACCGGACCAGGCGCCACGGCGGGTGCGGTGATTGCTCAGAGGAGTGGAAAGAGAGCTTTGATGGCCCAGTTTGGACTTAATTCTGCTCCTAAAGATCCGGTCTGGACAAAATGGGACTCATGTTGACCAAGCAACGGAATTCACGGACTGTTGTGCCCAAATCGTTACAAAGTCCTGCCTTATCAACATCCGGATCAAGCACTCGCCAGGTGGTCCATGTTCCGAGATATCACCTCAAGACTCTGGTAACATGAGAGTAAGTGGACTTTTACATCAATGATGCTCGGTGCTCAAATGCAGTCGAGACGGATTCTGTTTCCCAAAAGTCAGACTGTTTATTGTGTATTTGAAACTTTCATACTACCATCAGGTTGCTGCTGTTTACATTCACCCCAGATGCAAATTCAAAAAATGCCTTCCAAAATGTAATTTTATCTACCTCCCACTGAACTTTCCAATGGTTTTGTGTTATTTTTTTCCAAGTCTGGGAACCCCTGTTAAGTTTGATTGAAATCTGGCTGCACTGCAGGTTTTTAATGTATCAACTGACGGAAACATCAGACATTTCCTCAATGTTACTAAAACAAAAAGGTGCTTTGAGACAGTTCTGAACATAAACTGGACTGTTGCTGTTAATTCTATATTGGACAAAAATGTATGGCTTTTAATTATTCACCCAAATATGTATGCACATACATGTTCGTACACCTTTTACACCACTGATAAAAATGTGTGTTCCAAGATCAGTGCACTATTGGAAAACCTGAAGATGTCTCTTTTTTGTCAGGCAAATATCTGTCGGGCCTTCTGTATCAATTGTGGTTTCATTGATTTATACAAAACATTTAGTCACAGTTTGATGGCCAGAAACACAACTCCAGATGAAAGACAATGTTGCTCAGTAATTGCTGGATGTGTACATAAGCAACTGAGCCAACAAGCTAAACAGATCAACTTAAAAAGTAATTTAGTACCTCAAAGTTTTCAGGGGCGTTAAAGATCTTCAAAGCAAAGACTTACAAGTGAAAGTTAGATGTTTTTGCTGACCTGACAGCACCCATAGAGACACTGCAACATCACTGTTCTGATGTAGCTGTGTCATGCTAACAGATGCAAATGGAAACATTACCACAAAAATGTAAAATGTGTTAAGGCGTAGACTTTCCCTCTAACCCAACAATGTGTCAAAACATACACTGACACTATTCAAAGTCACACGTATTTAAACTGCACAATAAGGTGACTGTTTGTAAGCTCCTTGTATGAATCATGCATATCTTTGCTCACCTTTACGTGGCTCGTCCTCATTGTCCAAACTGTCTTCTCCAACGATGTGCTGCGGTTTGATCTGCTCTGTAAAACACAAGGCAGTTTCACTTATCAGGTTATAACTTCAAAAGAAGCTTGTTAATCTCATTTAAACCATACCACATATCAACTGTGCCTGACAGAATGTTTTTGTTCAGTTATGTGACATTATCAAATTCACTGTCTATTGTTTATCTCTAGGTCCTCAGAGAAATGCAATACACCTGATAAACTAATGCCTTCTTAAACTAGGTGGAGATGTTCTTAGTACTTTAGTACATCCAGTGCATTGTCAGAGTGTGCCTGAATGTTTAAAGGTCACCCTACACAGATGAATTCAACCAAAACAAACATCCGATGAGCTGTCAGAATAATCACAGGAAGCAGATACCTGCCCACTGTTATGGTAACACAAACACACATGCATGCCACACATTTTTATTCTGGCTGTTGGCTATTTTTAAAGGTGTGAGGATACCTATTTGTGTCAAAGTGCTTAAAAATAAGTGTGTCATGAGACAAAGAGGCAACCTTAAGAAAAGACAGATAACAATAGAATCTTAGACACGATTAAATATTAGTAGGAGGATGTACCCTGTATTTTGTTATTTTATGTCATGTATGACGGCACCTCTAATTGGTTCACTCTGACGTTGCCTTGCTTTCTGTCTCCACAGCCCTGTTTCAGAAAGCAAGTTAAACTAATTCTAAGCCTAACCCTGAACTCTGAGTTGCCTACATTATATTTTAAATATATTTGTTGGTTTAATATTATGGGGACAAAAGACACAGGGAAAGAAATTGTTTAATATGGATCAAAGACATAGAGACATGATTATAAGCTCTAAATCTGATCCAGTAATCATGTGTTTGATGATTTGCACTTGAAAAGCTCTTAATTAGGACAAGAAAATGTGATCATATCACCCCTGTTTTAGCATCATTGCACTGGCTCCGTGTTTGTTTTAGGATTGATTTTAAGATTTTACTCATTACTTTTAAGGCTATTCGTGGCTTGGCTCCTGATTATATAACTCCTTATGAGCCTTCCCGTGGTCTAAGATCTTCTGCCAAGGGCCTCTTGTCTATTCCTGGAGCCAGACTCAATGTAAGAACAAAAGGTGACTGAGCATTTGCTGTCACGGCCCCGAGGCTCTGGAACGACTTGCCTGAGGAAATCAGGCTGGCAGGGTCAGCTTCTTCCTTCAAATGTCTTTTAAAAACGTACTTTTACCGAAAAGCATATCCAGATTTTATCTGAGCTGCCACTCATTTTACTAATCCTGCCCTATCGTTCTTATTCTCTATTGTTCTTTGTTTCCTTGTCTAACATATTTGTTATACTCTATTGTGATCCTTGTTCTTATATTCTGTATTTTACCCCCCTGTATCTTATTACCCACGTGGTTATTTGGTTTTGCATTTTATGTGTGATTTGTTGTGAAGCACTTTGTACTCTGTTTGATAAGTGCTATATAAATAAAGCTCATTATTATTATTATAAAAGGTGTTGAGATTTAAATACAGTAGATTTTAAAATGTAAATGTAGTAAATTTAGACAAAACCACTGAAATGCTGTTAAAACACAGTAAGATTATATGCAGCTTATTAAAAAAACTCAGTGCCAAAGAAATGACTGACAAAGCATAAAAACATTAACTTTAGACAGTCCTGAGTAACAAACTATTATCCAAGTTGGATTTTCATTCTGACACACAGTAAACCTTGCTAACTAATGCACGCTGTGATACAGTCTGAGGCCCAATCCAAACTACTCTGTTTTAGTTTACAAACGGAGAATTAAAACAAATACGATCTCCGTCCACACCAGCGTTTCCACTGCGTTTTGGAGTTGATCTCCGTCTACATTAACAACTGAAAACGCACAGCTAGGACCCGTTCAGGTGCCCTGGGCATGCGCATGCCAGTGGTAACATGAAGCAGATGGTCTATTCCGTAGTTACAGAAGATTTGGCAAAAGAATAAATAAATACAGACTAAGCATCACACCAGGGTTTTTCTGTTGCATGGATCAATAACGAGCTGGGACTGTTACTGAATGTAACACGGGAGTGTGGCGGCAGAAAACATACTGGGAGTTGTTGCATGTAGGCAGATGAGTGTTATTTGCATGGTACAGAATATTTTAATAATATGATGTCAAAAACCCGGTCAGCAGCATCGTGTTTCTGCTTTGCAAAACCCAATCAGAGAGCTGAGTGTGAGCAGCTGCGTCATCATTTCTAAAACGCCCTACGGAGTTTTGAAATGCAAAACGGGGTCGGCAGTGTTTCCAAACTTCTCCGTTTTAGGTCTTCGTTTTCATCGTTGTAGTCTGGACAGGAGGTGCAAACATAGTAAAAGGTCTCCGTTTTAATTCAAAAATGCAGTAGTATGGTTGGGGCCTGAATCAATGACCAAATGAAGTGACTCTGAAAGAAGGCGAAGACAGAGAGAGGTTTGTTGAAGAAAACCTGCCAGCGAGCAGGTTAGGTTCACAGAGTCAGTCACCATTGTAACTGAAGCTTCATACCATTTTTTACCATGGTATGTGACCCAGAATTTAAGATATCTCTCTTTCTGGAACTTTCCGGAATACATATTCTTCTATGCAAATAATTTATTTATTGGCAAGTACATCCAAATATGTTTTGGGTTAACATAATTATAAAAAAGCCTGAAATTGTATTTTTATTTATATAGTACACTGCATCAGATTTTTTCAAAAATGTTGGCTCAGCTTTTGATTGTATCACAGGATCTTCATAAACAGCAACTGAATTGACCTTGTGGGGACATAATTGTACTGTGCAGTCAATCCAGTCAAACACTGATTTGCACTTAACCAGCAGACAGGCATAATTTAGCGCTTACCTTCTGTAAGTCAGAACAGTGTAACTCAGGACAAAACACATGTAAATCAGAGAAACTGAGAAAGATTACCTAACTCCTCCTCCATGGTGCTGCCACCAACACTGTCTTTGACTCCTAGCACTCTGTTGAAGAGAATGGAGAAGGCGCTGCCCCACACACCTGACACAGTGAAACCATACTGTTAGTAGGTTTACTCATGTAAAATGTTCTGACTGTTGTGTTTAGTGGCATAGATGAAAACATATTACTCACCCATCAGAAAATGAATAGGGTTTTCCTCGTACTTCTTGACAACAGTTCCCATGAAGAACTTGCTCCCAAACAAGTCGGGGGTCATAAAGGTGCCGTACTTTGCCATCCCGATTTCATACGGGCTGAACTCCACCCAGTCTGCAGATTGAAATCTCAGTATTAATGTAACAGAAATGTAACACATTTTTTTAGAACTAGTATGATCATATGATCACCATAGTGTAATGACTAATATGTCTGCTCTGTGTGCTCAGTGTGCATTTGTACACTAGAACTGCAAAATATGTACAGCCAATAAATGCAATTATTGCATTGTAATTAAAACTTAAAACATTCAGGGTATAACAGTCCCTCATGCCGAAAGATAGACAACTGGATAGAATTTGACAGCATTTATATTTGAATCATAGTTAAACAGTAGTCAGAGTGCCTGCAGTTAAAATGGGCACAATCAGATTCATAAACAATGCACAGAGAGAGGGAGGAACCACAGGGGTCAATAAGGGCCCAGAGCTCACTTCTGTCCCACGGCCCACAGGGGGGTTATTTAGGCCTGGATACAATTCTCTCTATACCCAGTTGTCATTTTGAAACATTTACAGCAGGTTTTGAAGCAACAAGCTATCACATACATAACACACACAAACATACACACAACATACCTAAACCTCTGGAATCTTTTAGACAATTGCGTATTAAATATTAAGATAATTTCTAAAGTAATCTACTTTCCTTAAGCTTACTTTTACGGTATTTTCCATTGAGCCGGGTCATAAAGAAACCGGGGATTCTTGGTAAGTGGAGAGTCAAGAAAAAACTGAAGAACAAGTCTAGTCACTTTTAAGTGTTGTCTTTTTCTTTAAGTTTGTCTGCGATGGTGAGAACAGAAAAAAAATGAACTATTTAATTCTAGATCAAGAATGCCTGCATGAATGAAGCATATAAAAGTGACACTGCAAAATATTGGCATTTCCTCAAACTAGAAAAAACAAATAGCATGCTTGTGGCCTGTCTTCTGTTGTGGTAAACAGTTTCATGTCGCCTACACCCCAAATGAGATAGTGTCAATAAGGAAGTTTTTTCACTTCATGAGCTTCATGAGTCAAGCATGTAGTGTCATCCAAGATATGAATATTTAATTGGAATTGCAGCTACCATGTTGAGTTTTTCTAGGTGCTACTTTTGGTACAACATCAAATGGATTTTGAACTTGTAATTAAAACATGCTATTAGTCAGGCTCCTATTTATTGTTTATAGATGAGGTCCAGACAGTGTCCAAAGGACTTCACCCACTTGAGTCTTACTATAATACAAAAGTTATTGGTTTTGAAGTCAGTAGATAGTGTATATCTAAAGGTTTTTGTTGTTAATTTAATGTATTTTATATTCACTTGTCTGTAGAGAACAGTTGCTATCAACAATGAGGAAGTACGGCACAACATGGGACTAACCCAGAGTCTATCATGGCCTTGTGCACTCTACTCAGTTCCTTGATATTGAACAGTTGCTATCTGTCATCACAGAGCCATCATCAGACAACAGCCCACCACATCATGACACATCCTCTCTGTGGCAGCAGAGCAGTATTATAAGGAAATGAGTACTGCTGGGTTATTTTGCACATAGTCAAACTCATCTGATCCTCTCTAGTCACTCAATACATATGCAAATGAATTCTCTGAGGGACATGTGCTAAATGCAACACATACAACAGAAAGACAGATATTTACCTGCAAACATGAGCTCAGAAACATCTGGCTTGACATGCAGACAAGTGAAAAGAGGAAGGGGACTCTGGGCCTGGTTTATTTTCTCCTGTACGCTACTAAGCTTCATGTCCATCCTCTGGTAAAAGAGAACACTTTTAATCATTTACACTCACACTCTGCGGGTGCAAGTGCCATCTCATCATGATTGTCATGGTTACATGGAAGTAAAATTTAAAAAAAGAAAATAAAATAGAGGGTGTGAAACACTGCACAAGAGGAAGGAGGAAATTAAACATGAATTTAAGGTAAGGAGAGGACTGAAAAACTTCTGAGTAATAAGAAAATGGCAAAATAAGTAATCCCATTAAATGAAAACAACAGTGGTTAGCTCTTACCCCAGGTATAAGCGTCTCTCCTATAAGCATACCGAAGATATCGGTAAAAGTAACTGGCTGCCCTTGGGCCTTTTTGGTCCACAGGGCCTGGATGTAGTTAGTGATGTGTTTGGGAAGCAACAGCCTAAGTGGGTTACTGCGAACTCTGTTCATCAGCTCCTTGTTGATGTCCTTTGGGCCCGTATTTGGAAAGTCTGGGTGTGAGTAGAGAGCTGACATGTACCTACAGTGAAAAAGAGAAAGTCTGAAAGAGGCACTGCAGAAATCTCAGTGCAAAGAAAAAATTGTTTAATATTTGTAATCTGTTTAGGAAGTACTGTACTTGTAAGGAAGTTGAATCCAATAAGTCATGTCACAAACATGAAGATGGAGACTGATACAAGCCAAAGATGCTTGTTTGATGATAGCTTCACATCAGCAGAGGAAGGCAGGAAAGATTGCCAGAGAAGGGAGGAGGCAACAGCGAAGGAGAGTTCAAAAGAAAGAAAGGACAAAAGAAATATAGTCGTAATAGAGAAAGAAAAAGAGAAAAAGAAAGAATGTGTCTTTAGAAATAAAAGGGGACAGGAAAGAGGTGACGTAACAAGAGAGAAGATGAGAAATATAAACTGACCATGTGGATCCGGAGAGGCCTGCGACATATGTGGCACAATCCAGGACACCAGACTCAAACAGGGCTTTCATCACACCAGAGAAGCCAACCATGGCACGGAAACCGCCTCCTGAGCCCGCTATGGCAATCACTGGCACCTTTCACACACAATACGAGGAGAGAGTAATTTCATGAAGAAGAAGAAGAGTCATGCTTAATCACATAAATACATACTACACAGATTTGAGTATGAGTCTCACGTTTATTCTCATTCTTTAAGGTTGAGCAACTTCCCTCCTGTGCCACGTCACTTTGGCCTTCGGATTTTCAACTATTTCATCATTCTCATTGTGCAACGTTGCTTCTTTTCTGCAGTCTGTATTTATCATGTAGTCATTTCTGAATATTCTGACAGAAGTCTTTCCACAAGACTCCTGATTCTGGATAAGGAGTTAACGGATGTTGCAGCATTGTAAAAAGCAGCAGCTGGTTATCTAATTCCTCTGGAGCTTCCGGCACATGTTAAAGAAGAGAGCAGGGTGGGCTGGAGATTATAGCCAAAAGGCGTTTAGCCAAAACCAAACCAGCAAGAAAATGAAACTTAGCTAAGCTAAAAGCAGAGCAGGGGAGCAGAAGTTGGGGCTTTGCGACATGCTCACTGTATGGTTTGCTTTCCCTGTGGGAAAGCTGAGAACACAATGTGTGAAAAAGTGTATCACAGTTTTGAATTTAGCAAGGCAGCAAGTCTGGTCACATTACTGACCTCGAAGATTTGCATGATTTGTCCATATCACACATGTCACATCCATCATTCCTGTATACATGCACAATGTCAAGAGGCTGCAACAGCTATAGCTCAGTCAGCTAACTCATGTGGAATGGGTTATTGTGAGAGTGTAAAATATGTACAGCATTGGTATTTGGCATCTAGTCTCAGACCTCATCACTCCCCACAAGAAAACTCGGCACATCAGGGAGTGGGGAGTGACGAGTGGCAAGTGATGACTCAGAGCTTACAGGTGAATGCTCGGCTTGTAAAATGCTCTACAAATAGCAGCAGTAGCAGCAAATGACAGCATAGCTTTCATGTGAGTGGGCTAGCAGCAAAAGAGTGAGAAGAGCACTGACAGTTTAAGTTCACTGGCATAATGAGATGCGTTGTAGTGAGAGAGAAGGTACGCCATGAGTGTACATTAGCTGTGGACTGTAGTTGACTGCCTGAACAGGCTTGTATCACTTCATTGATGTGGCTCTATTATTGATGGAATAGTTTGAGATTGAGGGAAATGCTCTTATTTGGTTTCTTGCTGAGGGTTAGAGAAGAAGACATACCACTTTGTACCCTAAATATGAAGCTACAGGAAGAAAACTTTAAGCACAGCTAATGTAAATACTGGAATCAGGGGAAAACAACCAATTTGCTCTGTCTGATTAGAAATCTACCTTATATCGTTTGTTTAATCTGTACAAAAACCAAAGTGTTTAGGGAGTCCCACCTCCTCTGGAGAGCTGGGGAGGAAACGAGGCTTCTCCATGTCTAGCAGCTTCTTGATTCCCAGCATCACTCTTTCTTTGCGTCTCTGTCTGAACTGCTTCTCTTCGTCACACAGGGCCAGGCTGAACCGCAGGTCCAGCTTGGTACTACAGAAACAAATTATTGAAATAAGGTTTACTGAAATCTCAGACAGAGACAAATAATAAGTATAAGGATATGATCTCTCTGTGTACGTAGCCCTACTGATGATGTTGAAGCTGATCTTTAGGGCATTTAAAATCTGCCTCTGGCTGGTCTGGAGTGAAACCCACATCCACAGACAGGTCATGGCCTCTCACCCTTTACTGCTCACCTTCTCATAATTACTAATCCTTCAGATATGTATGGCATTTCTAAACCCTCCCACTAACCCCTATACAGCAATGATGATGTATTTTAACCCTACATTAGATTACACAAGTATCCTGTTGTTAGTGAGTCATGCTACTTTAAGTTATAATTTTTGTCTCTGCACTGCTCCAGGTGACTTTCTATGTAATCTTGAATTCCTGTATATTCTTGAACCTGACACAGATTTGTACACAAGCCTTCATTTATTTATATCCAGTATTGCCTTTTCACATAATGGCCTTTAGGTTTATTATAGATGGAACTGGGCAAAACAATGAATTGCTGTAAAACTAAATACAATTATTTGAATTTGAAGTGAATACGTACCAGATCTCCAGCGTCATCTCTAAGTACACTTTGGTCGCCTGTCAAAACAATGAAATATGTTGAGTATTGTCCAGTAAAAGAACAGCTGATTGTGGTTGGTAATTCTGTCAACAGGCAAACACAAAGTGTCACAAACAAAATCTACAAGGTAAAAAATAAAATAATAAGGAAATAGTTTTGAGTTATGTAGCATTACATCATATGTAATATGAAGCCAAATGGAAAAAGTATTTGGTTTCATGTGCATATTTCCTTGTAATATTTCCTCTCGACTGAAAACTAGCGTTTGCTGTCAGGGCCCCGAGGCTCTGGAACAGCCTGCCCGAGGAAATCAAGGCGGCTGAGTCAGTGAACTCTTTTAAGTCCCTTCTTAAAACATACTTTTATAGGAGAGCTTTTCCCGATCTTATTTGACTTTATTTTATCCCTTTTATTTTATTGTATTTTACTAATTTTATATAAAATTTTCATGCTCTTATCTTTTTTTTTTTTTCTTTTTTTTTTTTGTATTATTCTTTACACTTGTTAAAGCACTTTGTAACTTGTTTTTGAAAAGTGCTCTACAAATAAGGATTATTATTATTATTATTACATGTTTTATTTCTTCACAAATTGTGGGATCTTAACTAGAGTTTAATAGAAACTGTTGTAAGTTTAAATAATGCTTGTCCTCACAACATGAGTTTATGTTTGAACTGTCAATGAGTCTGCTGGGGTTACAGGGTTCTTACTTTGCCAATGAGGAAACTCTCCATCTTTGTCTGGCCTACAGGGAGCGTGGTGATGTCATAGGATGCAGTCCCAAGTGTCTCATCCATCACGTAATTGGCGTCCATTAATGTTAACTGATTGGAATAAACATCAGCAGTTAAATGGATGATTACATTTCAAGAGCTACACATTAGTTTGTGCGAGACAATAAAATGCAGGTGTAACCTTCAGGATGTTGTGCTGGTTGGGGTCTAAAATGAAGTGAAATGTCTCGTTCCATTTTGGGTTGATGTTGTTGTCTATGTGCTTGGTCCTTTTTCTGCTCTCTGGGGCCGTTGGGATGAACAGCTCCACATATGGATCTGGGGTGTCCACTGCACACACACACAAACACACATTGAACAGTGTTACTGAATAGTAATAGTAATCTGAAAGTATCTCCCTGCTCACGTTCACTTGTATTGGGATATTTTTGTGTGAAAAGTTCATTTTGATCTAAAATGATTTTGGTACAAACAATTCCAGTGAAAATATCACAAACACGTACATGTAGCTACCATGTACATGCAGTATGCCTTGAATGATTTGCAGCAACAATATGTTTGCATGTTAGAATCACATACATAGGGGGGAAAATAAATTATTAAGACTCACACAGGTCACCCAGTGCTCCCTTTGTGACGCTCTCGGCTCGAACCACGGTCACTATGAATTTGTGAGAAAACTGCTGTTCAACCTGCAATATAACATTCATTCAGTTTAGTTTAGCTTCATTGTCATCACTGTGGGAAAATCACTCCATCTACAACGGAAACAGCCATTACAAATACAAATCACACAGCTAAGTAGGTGCATAACCCATGCTGTAGAAGAAATATAGGGTTTGGGGTTAGGCAGGTTCACTGCAGCTTCGTGTGTCAGTCAGTGAAATTTTGGGCAGGTTGACACCAACTATTTCATCCACTGTGCCATGCTCTTGTTCAGGAGCTTCCCAGCTGTGTTCATACTGATCAATAAATACTTTCATCTCGCATTTCACTAAACATACAGTAACACAGTCTGGTAATTTTATGGATCAGATACCAATAAAATATTGACTTGTTCCTAGTGGTACTTAAATGTAGGTACAGTGGAAGAAGAGGACAATGGGAAACAAGAGAGTAACAATTCCACAACACTTTATAATAGCAGTCTTTGTTAGATGAAGACCAGATGGGGAAACCTTACCTCGTAACTGCAAAAGCATATGTTTGTATTGTACTTACACCTATTAACACAAGGAGCAGCACCTACACTCTAGTCATTCAAAAGAACTTCTTCTACAAGTACATTGCTGTACATTAACGATTCCTCATTATTCCACGATTTGTACCCATTTCTTTAAGCTTCCACACGTAAAACTACATATCTGTAACCTAGCATTGTTGAGTACACCTGTCATCATTTTGGGAACATACTCCATATACTTTTCAATAACTGTTTCAGGTGGTTTTGAGAGCGTTCCCCAAAGCCCCTTGGTAGCATCTCGTAACTGGGAAATATGTTAATTCCTATTAAACTATCTTACTTTTTAAAGAAATGTTACTATTCACTGTAGTTTTAAGGTGTGAGCATTTAACAGGGACAGGAGTAGCCTTTAAAGAATGCTTGGCCTGCCTTAATACAGGAAATAACACTCACAATTATATTGGAAGCCATTGTGTGTTGTGTAGGGAGTAATTCTCAGGAAATCCTTGGTCAAGATGTGAACTTTAACTCAGGAGAACATCTCAGTTAAGAACTGGAGCGTTTGGAGCCTGAAAGATGAAACACAAACATTTAATATCAGTACAAATGCATAAGTACAGCTTTAAAATACAGAGAACTTACATGAAAAAAATAAAAAACACTCTATTAAATGTGTGATGCTCTGAAATTATAAACCTAGAATTTCCAGTGGTTATGATTAGCAAGGTCAGTCAATAACATCCCACCACCACAGCCTCACCACATCCTCAACAACCAGGCAAACTTACTGTACTTTTTGAAGGAGGATACCCTTTTATAAAAGCTGTGAAGCACTTTGCATCTTGGCATGGGCAAGGGGAAGAGTGCTGAGCCACAAACATATGATAGGACAACTGGGCCAATAACTAGCATTAATGTGTGTCTGATGCTTAGGTGGGTGTGATATTTTTAGCAACCATACACACATTCTCTTTATGATGGTTGAACAGGTCTGTTGATAAGAAATTTGCATTTAAGTGTGTGTGTGTGTGTGTGTGTGTGTGTGTGTGTGTGTGTGTGTGTGTGTGTGTGTGTGTGTGTGTGTGTGTGTGTGTGTGTGTGTAAGCGCTGGTGATAGCGTATCAAGGTCAGCGAGTCTTTTCTCAGCTGTTCACCAAAGCGTATCATTACTGAAGGGACTGAGAGCACGTAGAGAGTCTGTGTTTTCACAGTACTGGTCACGTAGTTGGCATTAGTGGTCCAACTTTTCTAAGTGCCAGTTCACTCTGCCCTTGTGCTGCACTGAACAATGAGTGCATGCAGGATGCTGAGTCCTGTGTGTGTGCCAACATATCCCAGAGACCTCACAGCACAAAATTTTCATATGAGGACGCAAAACGTGAAATGAACACACAGCAACCAACCGTGATGCAAAACAGCAGCAGTAATTACAGGTCTTAAAGGCATACAGTAAGCCTCCTACTGTACAAGTGTAGTCCTGCCTCAGACATAAAAGGTAAAGGTCGGAAGTTAAAAACAAACAAATTAACTCACAAGATGCCTTCTATGAATCACTGAGCATTTCTCAAGCGAAACAATACAGGGAAAAGTCATCACCGTGTAACTCTTATCTGGATTAGGCTTTATTCAGAACCTGTTATTAGGTCACTATAGGCCTAAACAGGTTTTGCCTGATTCTAATTGGCTGTGCAAAATAAGGTCATTTCTTAGAGGGCTTGATGGTATGAGTTTGCAACATGCAATGGTATTGCCTCAGATAATGTGAGTCAATAGAGATGATCGAGGAAGCTATCAATTTGCAATACTGTAAACACAAAACATGGCAGCAACATAGGAAATAACATATTTATGAATATAAAGATTTCTAATAGGTAACTAAATGCAATGTTCGCTCTGATCTGCCATATTTAGGTCTTTATACAGGTCAATTGCATCAGTGAAAGTATTTTTGTTCTGTAAGTGTGCGTTTTGTTTCCTTATCCTCTTGAGTTACGTAAAGGGACTGTTCACCGCTGGTTAAACCACCACTGGCAACACTTCCTGGCAATGACTTTCCTCTCCAAATTCCTGTCCATTCCAATTTGCAACATTGTCTCGTAAGAAGAAAGGAAAATGGAAACGTACCTTAACTGGAGAGCGCTATCAACTCACAAATCCTGAAAAGTGTGTCATGCTTATGGAGAGTATCGTTCCACCAGTGCTGGAGGAGGTGCTTCTCCGAAACACAGTATCCTACAAACACTCGGCAATCAGGAGTTTCACAGTCGGACTTCAATTTGAAGAAAAGTCTTACAAACACGAGCTACACGGAGACGACAAAATAACCACACGGTTAAGATGTTGTTTATTAGAAAAAACGACAGGCAGGGAAGAGTTCCGGCACCTGAAAACTCCGAACAAGAGTCAGAATTTGACTCAGCGGAGAAAGCTGCATCTGACAAATTGCCCACCTCTCCAATGCGTAGGCATCGACGTCCACATGAGGGCGCGTAAAGTCTGACTGTGTTGAGAGAATAAAATTTTTTTTGTGATTTTAATAAGTATATGTGACGCTTTAGTGACATGTGTTGTTCAAAGATTCCCCTTTTGGTCGGCATGCCGTTCTTTCCCGTCCATGTCTTAACCCGAAACACTGTTTTTAAAGTAATGATTCATTTAGACAATAAAAAAAGAGAGAAAGTTCTGCCTGGACATAATGCCAACAGAGACCCGTGATTCAAGTAAATTTTATCAATAAAGTAAATCATATCAATTCTAGTACCTCATCGCTTAGAGAAAAATAAACCAGCTGGTAATTTCTCATGACTGAAAAATGGGCTACAAATGCATTAGATATTTTTATTTCTATAGGTTTGTTCAATGACAATTTATATATGCTACAGATCTGTTTTCTTATATGAAATTATAACTTGATCTTCAATGTTGTCGTCTTCTTGTGGAAATTAGGACATTGAGGCGACATTCATATCTTTAAAATGTATCTTTAATATTGTAATAGTGGCCCCTTTCTATAGTAGGTTATGAGACATCAATTAAAAAGCTATAGGTTACGATAATAAAATGCATTTCTGTAAAGTCCCATACTCACTACTTGCAGGGGAAGAAATACAGCATTTAAATATTAAAGTTTGAAATTTTCAGAATTTTAGTTTCATTCATTTCTAAATTTTCCATTTAAAGAATGACATTAAAACAAGAAGGAAAAGATGTCGGTAAAGTGTCACATTGCCAAAACTCAGCTGAGCCATTAAGAAAAAAAGTTACGATGACGTAGCTCAAGCTATAAAGGTGCATTGACACTCCGCTGGTAGACATTCAAACTCGCAGCCTCTGAGCAACACAACCGCAGAAGAGAGAAGAGAGCAGGAAAGAAAAGGAAGATCCGACTGTCTTTGGAGTATGAACACACTCACATTTGCGGTTTTCCTTTTGGCACTGGGGTTTCTTGTCTGCAAAGCCAGTAAGTACAGGAAACAGAAAATTCTATCCAACAATTTAACCAGAAGCAATCTTTAAAAGTTCGGTTTTAGCTCTAAAGTTTTGTACAAACTTTAGTATTTAGAGACCTCTCATAATATGTTGATACAGGCCTACTTTTATAGGACTAGACTATAGCACTAAAAGTGTTTTAAAAACGTGTCTTTGTTAGCTCAGAGAATTATTAGCCTATTTTGTAGTGTTTTGAGTGGGTTGATATTATGAGTTGTGTTTGTATCTAAAGTAAATTGTCAGTAACCGCACAACTTTGTCTTTTATAGGTAACCCATGTTGCTCAGACCCATGCCAGAACAGGGGCGTTTGCACAGGGCTTGGGGCAGATAATTATGAGTGTGACTGCACACGCACAGGATATTATGGACAAAACTGCACAGAACGTAAGTGTGACACACACACACACACACACACACAAGGTTGTATTTAGGAATTAGGATGTATGTTGCGTTTCATTGATTTAACTTCCCTCTTGACCTTCAACAGCGGAGTTACTCACATGGGTCAAAATCTCCCTAAAGCCATCACCCAATACGGTCCACTACCTCCTCACCCACTTCAAGGGCTTCTGGAACATCATCAATAACATCTCATTTCTCAGGGATGCCATCATGAGATATGTGCTGACATGTAAGTGTCTCTAGCACAAAGGCAAAAAGCTTCTTAATACAACAAATCATTTGTACATCAACTTTTGGAGAAACACTTGTGGCATTTATACTAATAACAAAATTGTTATTTTTTTCCTCCTTAGCCCGATCCCACTTGATTGATAGTCCTCCAACTTTCAATGCGGATTATGGTTACAAAAGTTGGGAAGCCTATTCCAACCTTTCGTACTATACGCGCACCCTGCCACCTGTGAGTGAGGATTGCCCAACACCTATGGGGGTAGTAGGTGAGAGCAATCTCTTTTTTGATTTGGGGAGAACCAGTTTTCTCACATTCTTAAATGGTGAGCAAGAGTGGCTTGGCCTCATTACACCACATGCAAACACTGAAATGATCCCTTCTGCTGGATTGAGTGGAAATGTGCACAGCAAAACCTGCCCCAGCTAGCCAGAACTAAAGAACATGAAACTACTTTTTTCTAATTTTACATTAAGTTGTCTGAGAACTTTACAATGAAAGTAAACCTGAGTTACAGCTTTTCCAAGCCTTACCCTAAGTAAATCATTTCACATTTCAATCACATTAATGCGCTTAAAGTTCTGTATTATAATCTTGTATGCTTACTGTAATGTTTGTAATTTTTTCCCCAGGTAAAAAGGAGCTTCCTGATGCTAAGCTATTGGCTGAGAAGCTTCTGGTGAGAAGACAATTCATTCCGGACCCGCAGGGCACCAGTCTGATGTTTGCATTCTTCGCGCAGCATTTCACCCACCAGTTCTTTAAATCCGATATGAAGAAAGGGCCTGCTTTTACAGTAGCTCAAGGTCACGGGGTAAGCACAGCAGCAAGAGACCACATTTGTGAATGAATTATTTATTAATACATGTATTAATGGTGTTGTGTTTCCATTCAGGTGGACCTCAACCACATTTATGGAGATGGCCTGGAAAAGCAACGCAAGCTCAGACTCTTCAAAGATGGCAAGCTTAAATATCAGGTATGAGAAGAGACAGTTGTACTGTAATTTGAACAGCGAAATGCTTCAGACAAAACAATGTATAATATTTGCTCTCTCTCTTCGGTAACTCTGCAGATCGTGGATGGAGAGGTGTACCCCCCAACAGTAAAGGAAGTGGGAGTTGACATGCACTACCCTCCTCATGTCCCTGACTCTCACCGCTTCGCTGTGGGCCATGAGGCTTTCGGCCTGGTCCCCGGTCTGATGATGTACGCCACAATCTGGCTACGGGAACATAACCGGGTGTGTGATGTGTTGAAGGAGGTCCACCCTGACTGGGACGATGAAAGGCTCTTCCAGACCACACGGCTCATTCTAATTGGTGAGTTTATGAGGTTCTGAGAGCTGCACAAAACTAAAAAAAAACAACATTTGCTGTAATATAGCGGGGAAAATGAAACCAAAGTAATAACAATAAAGGCACGCCATGCACTTGTCATGGTATTAATGTAGTTATAAAAGGAGGAAGTTGTACTTTTTATTTCTGTAATCGCCTACTAGCATTCGAGCTGTCCTTTGAGAAACAGGATTTACTGAAAGATGTGAGAAAGAGGAAATGTCCTAATTTTCCTTTTCAGGACATCACTGCGTGTTTACAAACTATTCCCGATCCCCTCAAAGTGTTTTAGGACACATAAAATACACTACTTGAATGATAATTTGTGTCTGAAATGGATTTCCCACAACTACCTGGCTAAACAGTCTTCAAAATTAATTGAAAAATGCAGAATCTCTGAATATTATTCAAAAGTTTACATGCTGGACACATGGTGTCTCTAATTCGCTGAAAAGTTTATTGTCAGTGTTTGTGCACTAGAGGTTTCACGTTTCCACATCACACTTGTCTAAGTTGCGTGATGAACCTCGATTGGCTTCCAAACTAGTTGCGATCATGCTCGTATGTACATGTCTAGAACTCCCATTTAAGGTGAGCACAGACACTTTCCACTTTCAGCAGATGAATGGGAAAACACACATACGTTATTCTGCACATTGAAGCTTCTTGAAGTAACAAAAAGCAAAATGCTTTTACAAAGGGGAATGTAAGCTTTTATAATATCTGCATTATATAAAATATTTAATCACTTGTCCTGCAGGAGAGACCATCAAGATTGTGATCGAGGACTACGTGCAGCACCTGAGCGGCTATCACTTCAAGCTCAAGTTTGATCCTGAGCTGCTGTTCAACCAGCGCTTTCAGTACCAGAACCGCATTGCATCAGAGTTCAACACCCTGTACCACTGGCATCCACTGATGCCTGATTCTTTCCACATTGAGGAGAAAGATTACAGCTATAAACAGTTTGTCTTCAACACCTCTGTAGTGACTGAGCACGGCATCAGCAACCTTGTGGAGTCGTTTACAAAGCAGATTGCTGGACGGGTAAGAACAGTTTGAACTGTGATAGCAGCTTTTAGATTTAAATTGTAACACAACTGTTGTGTCACTGCTTTAAGGCTGATTAACTGATTTCCATAATTTTGTTTAGGTTGCCGGTGGCCGAAATGTCCCAGGAGCTATCTTGTACGTGGCCATTAAGTCCATTGAAAACAGCAGAAAGATGCGCTACCAGTCTCTTAACGCCTACAGGAAGCGATTCTCCATGAAGCCCTACAGCTCTTTTGAAGAGATGACAGGTGAGACAAAGTCAAGGTCACTTGCAAAACCTTATTCTTGCAGATTGAAAGGATGACATCAGATGATTAGTGAAGAGGTGAAAGGAAATGTTGCCTCAGGACAAATTATTGTGTTGTTATCAATAGCCTTGTCATAAACTGAGTGCAGGAATTATATACAAGATTGAAAAACACTCCCAGACGCTACAGATCAAAGCTTATGTCATAGCGAAATGGGTAAAGAAATGGGTTGGACTCAGCTTTATTCCCCAGCAGCTTTGTAGGTTAGGAATTTATTTCCGTGAGCAGATGTTCATTTCATCTTAAGATATTGTAAGCAGACTGTCATCAACAGAGAGCAAGACATAAACAGACAAGAGAGGCCTCCTGCTTCAGAGAAAAGTATTTAAATGTCACAAGAAGAGAGGAATTAATGTTGATTAAAAACTAACTGTGATGTATGAGGAGAGAAAAATATCAGAGTGTGTGTAAAGTTGTAAGAGTCAAAACGCAGAGCTCATATTTAGACTCGCAGCAAGATTTGCAGCTGTGTAAGTGAGACAATCCAGAATGAGGCTCTAACTAAAACTCTTTTTACTCAGGAGAGAAAGAAATGGCCGCATTGCTCGAGGAGATGTACGGACACATCGATGCTGTGGAGCTCTACCCGGGTCTGATGGTGGAGAAACCCAGGCCTAATGCCATCTTTGGGGAGACCATGGTGGAGATGGGGGCACCTTTCTCCCTCAAGGGCTTAATGGGAAACCCAATCTGCTCCCCGGAGTACTGGAAGCCCAGCACATTCGGAGGTAGCGTGGGCTTCGACATCGTCAACACGGCCTCCCTTCAGAGCCTCGTCTGTAATAATGTCCGAGGCCCCTGTCCAGTGGCGTCTTTTCATGTGCCAGACGTCAAAGACACGGGGTCCATGATCATCAACTCAAGCACATCCCATTCAGGCAGCAGTGATATCAACCCAACGGTCATTTTAAAAGAAAGGACTACTGAGCTCTAAGTTTTATATATTAGTAGGTTATTTTTTTATGTATTTATTAATTTATTTATTTTTGTATTTATTGTCTTCTATTTATGAGAGAGCAACAGATGTGTTTTATACTGAATTTTGGTATTTTTGTCTTGTTATTAAGTACAAAATCTGCGGTTGTGTTAATTTATTGAACGACTTACAGTTAAGTTATTGTTACAGTAATGACCTCAATCACTGCTTATTGATACTTGAAAGTTAGTTTACAGTTTTAGGTACATACTGTAGTAGCGTACATTACACTTCTAATGTAATTTTTTTTTCATTTAATTGCTTGACTGCCCATGCGCACCTTGGTGATACGATTGCCAACAGTTAGTAGTGATGACACATATAGTAGTGATGTTCATGGTGAATTTACTGACTGATCTTGACTCTCTTGATATAATTTGACACATAGTAAGGTGAAATCCTAGTTCAGTATTATCTTACTGATTTTATTCTTCAGTCTGTGTGTCAGGTTGGGGTAATTTGAAATGGCAGTTAGTCTCAGACTCTAAGCTGCACTGTTTAGAATTGTCTGTAAAAATAGCCATGCAATTTGTTTTGCTCTGAATGTTTTTTGACTTGCAGGTTTGACACTAATAAATGCTTCCAGGAAATGGAGCAGAAATCACCTGACGTTGTCGTTTTCACTTTCTGACTTTGAATACGCTCTTATATAAACTCACTGATTGATGCCCACATAGAACTTCAGGTGGTATCAATGGTTGAATTTATGCAATTTTGAAAAAAGATTAGTCGTGTTTTTGTAAAAACAACATATGTTTCTTAGAATGGGGATTTGGCAATGGCAAGAAACAAATCCCAAATAAATATTAGGAGCCTATAAAGGCAGACTGATCCAGTCCTGTCTGTTGCTCCTCTAACAATCAATAACACACTGCCATTAAGAACTCACGCAGTTTGCTAAATCTTCCAGATATTTTAATGTAGGTGTGCTACATAAATTTCTCCCCTACCTCTTTCCAAATTAGTTATATGTATTTTTACAGTAACAGAACCTAGGAGAGCAAGACTATATTTTGCCATAAGCGTACCAACTAACTCATCCTAAGGCAAAAAAAAAAAAAGTTCATTGTTTTAGGTGAGAAGCAAATTAGTCATTGTGTAAGATAAGTTGTATTAAGTTTACATGTGGAGTTTCTTATGTTCACTGGTTCCTCTGAGTGTTTCCATTTGCTCCATTCTCCTCCCACAGTCCAAAAACATGCACATTTGGTTAATTGGTGACTATAAGATACCTGCTGACTGAGTGTCAGCCTTGTGATTGACTGGCACCATGTCCAGGTTGTACCCGACCTCTCAGCCACTTTCGGCTTCGATCGGACCCAGCCCTCCTGCAACTCATTTATCTACAGAGATAAATGTGGATAGCTGACTGATAGATATCACACTGGAAAAAGACAATGGACCTTAATTTGAGGTCAAGAATGAACTTTTGCGCTCAAACTTTATCGCTGTGGTTTTGTCTTACTGTTTGTGTAAACATATCTAAGTGCGCATATCTTATCTACAGGTTTGAAGGTGCATGAACAACAGACAATGAACAACAAATACACTATCTTTGTAATGATATCAATGTAATACATTTAATTAAGTCTAAGTGAGCTTTAACTTCAGCAAATTCATCTAGGAGGGTCTGAGTGGTTGTTATAATGTTACATTCCCTTAGTGATTACCATACTTAACACAGAGGCTAGACCACTTTGTGCAGCAGAAGCATTTCACTTTTCAACAAAGTAGATAAAACATGTAGACACTTGTCAGGCTGAGGCGATGAGGTCTGCATGCTGAGAGGCAACGTGGCATGATGTCCTGGTTCACTGTGGGGAGATGCAGTAAATCAGTTGAAGAGGAACTGATCAGGAATTTCTCACTAAAACCTTCCCTTTTGATGGTAAGTCTGTTAATTAAATGTTAATAAATATTCCTAAAGCAAAGTAAGAGTGTTTTTGAGTAATAACACCACAAAATATTCCCAGCAACAGTTTCTATTTTTATATTAGTT
The DNA here is from genome assembly GCF_021292245.1 of Micropterus dolomieu. Taxonomy (NCBI): domain Eukaryota; kingdom Metazoa; phylum Chordata; class Actinopteri; order Centrarchiformes; family Centrarchidae; genus Micropterus; species Micropterus dolomieu. The sequence goes on from NW_025737651.1 coordinate 42,294, forward strand.
TGTGTTGGATTTAACATAACACATGCTACACTGCCTGTGTCAAAGTTGAGAATGAGGAAAGTGTAAGTGGCTGTGGTATTATGCACATCTCTAAAACTTTCCATTAGTTGGTGTAGGCTAAGCATTGCTGGGAAAAGAAGCAGAGGGATAAAAAGACCCTGTGACTGTACATGAGGTGCGAAAATTAGCGTCCAGTCCAAAAGCGTACAGGAAACCTTGCCTCAGCAGTATAGGTTGGCAGCAACAAAGGAATAAAGTGATTTTTCTAGGGAACCCCTTCCAAAACAAACATGGTGGAAGGAATGTTGACGTGACTGGCAGCACAGAGTGGTGTGTCAGGCCGCCAAGCGTCACACAGACAATGACAAGCTAAATTTTCCCATCCATTCACACATTTCTCACAAATGATACAGAGAGCACATTTGCTCTCTCCTCTCACACTGGACGATACGTGTTTTAAACACAAAACCATGGACAGAAGCGAGGAAATTACATTAATTAAGTCATGTGCATCAGTTGTCTCCTCAACTGAACCTGATGGACATTTCCTCCCCCATCTCACAATCTTTGTCCTGTACTTCAAAGGCCCAGGCATAGGATTCCCCGTCAGAGGGTCTTGAAAATGACCTAATTGTTTGTGCAGATTATTTGTTTTCCCCTACTGTCAGTCGCCCGAGGGTGAGTTTTATTATTCCATTGTGCATCAATGTGTGGCATGCCCAGGTCCTGGTCTATGAGATTGAGCAGGGGAGCACATCTTGCTTTGTGTGGGTGTAATGAACATGAGCAGGCCGTGGGCCCTGGTGTGGGAGAAGATCAGGAAACTTCAGTGTGTGTTTTCCCTCTGACTGCTTCTGGACCCCTCAGATAACAGCCTCCACATGGGTCTGATACCAGAGACCGGAGTTACGTGATGCCGTGCAGGTGGCAGGAACTGGGATAAACGGGAGCTGGTGCCGGCACCTCTGCACAAAAAGCACTGGTATTGCCCACCGTGAGCCACTTATCAGTTAGATTTATAGAACATAATCACAAATTTTGATTATGTGAGTTTTTCTCATTTGCTTTGGCACAGTCTTGATGAAAATGACCAGACCAAGCAAGCTAACCGGGAGATGGAGACTGCTTTATGTTAAATGATCCAATGAAATCCCTCATGATCGGCTTCCTCGTTTTTCTTGGAACAGAAAAGTGGCTGAAGCATTTTTTTTTTCTTATTCAGACTTCAGACTTTGTGAAGTATTATTTTTTTACAATTCTAATACAGTGATTGTATTTGTTTCTATACTTAGTTGGCAATTTTCATAGGGGATGGATTTCAGAAATTTCTATACAAGCTATTTCTATGTTAGTATTTTTAAACCTGGGCCCTGGACCTAGGTAATCTGAATCCAACACAGCAAACTCCTCAATAACTCACCCTTCGCAAGATTTCAGAATGATCCTTGAGTGAGACTTCTGTTTCTGGTTAAGAGATTAATTCATTGAATTTCAAGTCATTTTGCAATGTATTCCATGCTGAGGATGCAGAATACACAAATGCCCTTTTTACAATTTACGTATTGGTGTTTTGAAAATTAAAACCCAGTTTCAGCCTTCAAATATACCCAGGTGTTTATAAGAGTAAATAACCTATTTCACTTCCCCCCAGACTGGCATATAACTAGACTTTCTAAACAACATAAATTTAGTCTCAACTGAATTTAGAATCAGCTGAAATAGGGTATATTGGACTGCAATAAAAGCATTTTTAAAGAATTCATGGCCTGTACAAGAGATGATGCACAGTAGTATGTTACAGTGTCATCAGTTTAAAAATGAAAATTAGCATCTGACACGTTTTGACCCAGATTATTTTTATAAATAGTGAATAAAAGTGGTCATAATATAGAACCTTGTGGTACACCCTTGTAGACTGATACAATATCAGAACATAGACCATCATATCTAATGCACCTAGACCAGAGAACCGAGGGATCGCTTGTTCTGAGAGAATGGAGTTCAGAAGTTTTAAAACATCATGATCAATGGTGTTGAAAGCTTTGGATAGATTAATAAAAAGTAATGCATAATGTTGCTTCTTGTCAAGTGCAATAGAAATATTATTCAACATCTTCATTGCAGCTGTGATGGTACTACGTCTTTTGTTTTTTACCTGATTGATATGTTGATAAAACTTCTTAATTTGGCCAGTGTTTCTTTTTTTGAGCCTTAAAGATTTCAGTTTCCTGTTGTTTGACTGTGGTGGTTACAATTGCTTACACACTAAAATAAAAAAGAACACACAGTTTGTTAAACCAGACTCTCAAGGAGCAATCCTCAGCCCAGTTTGCACAACTGTGCACATTCTTAGCCTCATACATTTTGCAAAACACTACAGCAAGTGTTGGGAGAGGTCAAAGTTCAAGAATGCATTGTGCTAGTGCTCCTTATCCAGCCAGCCCAGCAAATGAATTGTAGCTTTTTCAATATTGAGAAAAAAAAGGGGAAGATGACTGCATGTGTGAGTCCATCTTGATAGACAGGATCTTCAGGTAAACATAGCTCTATCAGTGAAGCATGTCTGTCTGTTTGAGAAATTGTCAGGCTGAAAAAGTCTGTTGGAACTAGCTTTGTTTAGAAATAGGAACTTGTATTTTAGAAGCCATTACTTTTGTAAACCCCCTCAGCTCCAAGGAGCAGTGATTCTGAGGAAGTGAGGGCTCTTCTCCTTTAGCTAGAAACTTTGTCAGTTTTTGCATTTTTAGACTTCGGAATTGAAAAGGAAGTGTAGACTTTGTATGCTTTTTTTAGTTTTGGTAAATAAACTAGGTAAATAGTTTTGATCTATGGAAATACTAACAATTCTCTTGACCTTATCCTTTCATCCCCTTATCCAAGGTGTCCTTCACAACATTTTGGCAAGGCCCTTTGTTTTGTAACAATTCTCTAAAATGTTAGGAATGCTAATCTTTGTTCCAAAAGGGAGGAAGAGATAGAGGACAGGAGCCTGAGGCAGAGCAGAAGCCTGGTGGGCTCCTAAGCAGTGCCCTGATTGACACTTAGATTCGGTGTCCATCAGAACCAGTCAACACTAAACACACTTCTCCACATTAGACACAGAAATCTAACATGATGTCATTTCTTTACCATTTAAATGCACTCCTTTTAAATATACACACGTATGAACCAAGGTGTACAGGCACTTAATTGTTAATTCACCAATCAGGTATAAGCACTATAAAACATGTGAGTGTACCATGGATGTAGTGTTTCAACAAAAATGAAAGGCAATGTTGCAGTAAAAGGGAAAAGGAGAATGTCTGAGCATGCAGAGGAAGAGGTAGACCTGGAGGAGGATGTGGACAAAGAATGTGAAGACAAAATATATCAGACGAGATTCAGGCAACATTGGTTGACTATGCTGTAAACCATGGGATGACATTGAGAGAAGCTGGACAGAGTTCAGTCAAACCTCAGCAGATGAATGTGTGAATTACTGTTGCAAAAGACATTTTGACAAGAGCACAGGTGAAAAACAGCTTTTCTCTACTGTGTTAAAGGTGTGGTGTGGGGACAGAGTGGACCCAAATGCAACGCTCAGGTTTTACAGGTTTTATTAGGGGAAAGAAGAGGTTGAGGGACTGGAGTTGAGGGTGAGTGAACCGGGTGAGGAGCAACGACGATCCAGCAGAGGTAGTGTGGAGAACCAGGGTTGAAGTACTGGCAGAGGTGGAGTTGATTGCTGGCAGGTGTGGCAGGCAGGGGAGGAGGTTCGTTTGCTGGGCTCAGGAGCGGAGGGGGGGGAGAGAGACGGAGGAGACACAGGGAGGTAGGCAGAGAACAGGGAAAACAGAATCACAGACAGAAAAAGGAGGAATAACCAGGACACTCACAGTCAGCCGGGCTGCCTCCACAACATACTGTATCCAATAAAATCAATGTAGCCTACCATACTACATCAGTCCTTTTTGAAACCCATTCATTGCATTCCAAGTTTGAAACAATGTCGTGCATGCTGTTCTGTGAAATTTCACATGTATTTTGATTGGTCTACATAGGACTGAGGGTACATCAAGGTGAAAGGAGCCCCATATTCACTGAGGCAAATGCTTAAAAAACATCACATACAGATGTAACAACTCTACTGAGCAACATTTGAAAGAAATTCTGAGTAAAGACCTGGAGGTAAGTATTGTACGCTTTCTTTTTTCCCTTTTAATTTAAATAGCGCCAGATCATAACAAAAGGTTATCTCAGGGCACTTTTCAAAGCAATTATTACGCAACAGGCAGAAACCTTCCAGCCTAACCTAGACTTGGGGTGGGTGGCCAACTGCCTCAACTGGTTGTGTGTGTGTGTGACAGAGACACACAGACAGACAGAGAGACAGAGAGACAGACAGACAGACAGACAGACAGACAGACAGACAGACAGACAGA